>NW_010253761.1:0-13763 GCF_000690775.1 Eurypyga helias
GAAAGAGGTAGGAAATAAACATTTCTCTTTAAAATAAAGAACTAATGACACTTATTTTCTGTGTTGTACTTCAACCTATGGTTTAGAGGCTCAGGTGTGACACACAGAGCTGATTGCTCTCTACAGCTACCTGAAGGGAGGCTGTAGCGAGGCAGAGGCTGGCCTGTTGTCACAGGCAACTGCTGATAAGACAAGAGGAAATGGCCTCAAGTTGCGTCAGGGGAAGTTTAGATTAGATATTGGGAAAAACTTCTTCACTGAAAGAGTGGCCAGGCATTGGAACAGGCTGCCCCGGGAAGTGGTGGGGTCACCATCCCCGGAGGTGTTCAAGGAACGTGTAGATGTGGCGCTTGAGGACATGGTCTAGTGGGTGTGGTAGTGTTGGGTTGGTGGTTGGACTAGATGATCTAATACGTCTTTTCCAACCTTCGTGATCCTGTGAAATACAGTGAAATATTATGGACACATGAATGAAACTAGCCCATATTTTCAGCCTTTTTACAGCTGCTTTCTACAGGTGGACCAGTTTGGATGACAAAACCCTTAAATGTCTCACCCAGCAACTTCCCATGCTATAAGGTTGAATGTATTTTCACACTGCAAAGCACTCCACCAGATACATCAAAAAACTTCAGCACTCAAGAACAAACTAAGATGCTCCAATGCACACTGTTCTCCCTTTGGAGAGAGCACGTCAGAATAGATAGCACAGTACTGATGCTAGTTATGTGATGCTCTATGTGTAGCTCTGTAGCACTCAGCACATCCAGTGAGGGATGTGTCATAACAAACTTAGACAAAAATAGAATATTATGAGAACTCTAGATATCTCTCAAGTAGAATTATATTAAAATGTACCTAGAATTACTATAAACTCTCCTTCGGATTCCACATTGAGAAAAGATGTATCAGAATTAATCTAAATCATTGATTTGAAAAATAATATTATGTGAATATTTGTATGAGCCATGTTTTACAGTATGACCCATGATTTAAAATATCACCAACAATATTATTAGAAGAACTCATACATGGTAATACAACCAATTAGGATGTAGGTCTATAAAAGATTCATACTAAGTTAGTCAGGATAGTGGACCTATCAGAAACATTTCATTGTTAATGGAGAAAGGTTTCCTTTTTTTTTTCTGTGGCAGAGATTTCATGTCATTGTAAGAAAAGCTTGACTAACATGTAATCTACCCCCAGATGCTGTGTCTCTAATTTACTTTTTAAACTTTAAGCATACAAATAGTCATGTTGAAATGTTGCCTACACATTTTTGCATTGTTCACACCAGTGTTTCTGATTTTGTTTCTATACATTTTAATCTATAGCTGCAGTATCAGAAACTTCTCATTTACATATTTTCCCGTCCATCTACAGTGTTTTCAGCAAAACTGCAGAGCAGCATACTCAATAGCAGAGAGTGTCTGTGCACTTTAATATTCCAGGTTATATATATCCTCAGCTGATGTATATGAGCAGAACTCGACAGATTTCAATTGCATTATGCTCAAACTGAGTGATAAGCCTCTTCAAGAAACTACACTGTGACAATAAGTCCAGGGCACATGGCACTCTGCAGGAAGGAGTAGAAAACATATTCTGGAAGAAATCAAATGAGAATGTGGTGGGGTTTTTTGTTTGTTGTCTTTCAGGACTAAGTCTACGTGGGATTTTGCAGACTTTTTCCTGTAGAGTTGAGGTGTTGGTTGTACTATGACAACACATGTTCACTTACCTACTGAGCCTTGTAGCACTGGAAAAACAAGACTAAATTGAGTATAACCTTATTATGAATTTTGGTGCAGCTGATATTCATTTAAGGAAGTATCTTTGCTGAAAGACTATGTCTTTCGATGGAAGGTGAAAGAAGGTGGAAGAAGGCGGCGAGCAGAGAATGCAGAAGAAACCGATTCAAAAATGTCTTGAAATTCTAGCCATGTCAAGACACCTGGCTTTATGTGAAAATACACGTCTGTGTTAGAAGTTCAGCAATGAGGCCAATTTGTTCAGGAAACTAGTAACAAGGTGCTGCAAGGTAAGGTCTGGATGTGGAGGGTTTGAGGGAACTGCACAGTATAGAAGACGTTTGGACAATGATAAGCAATGTACTTTCTGAATTATTTTGGAGGCACAAAAGGCTGTAGAAGCAAAAAGCAGTGAAGAGGTGTTTTATTTTTTCAAGGCTGACTGCAAAGGGTTGGCATACTCATTACTGACATAAATTCAGAGACCTTTAAGGCCAGAAATTACTTTTAAGTCTCTGGCATCACTCTGCAAATGATCCAGGCCATTGAATTTCACTTCAATGGATATTCACTTGGATATACTAGAAGTAAATCCAGTAGTTAATCAAATTTTCTTAGGAAAATTTGGAAATTCTTATGAAATTTTCTTAGGAGCTTACCTTCTAGATAACTTCTGCAGTGCAGTAGTTATCAGTGAGAGTATGTTAATGAAGAAATGACAGTGATTAGTGTGGTGAACTTACTGTCTGTTTCCATACTGCCAAAGGTGCAAGTCCATTCCATACTAGAAATATGGTGAACAGTGAGGATTTTACAGTGAAAGAAGAGGATATATTTTCCCTACTGCATTCTTGTATGTCAACTGGCACAGTTTACAGCAATGGGATTTGAAGTGAATATTGTACAAAGTCAGAACTAATATTTCAGATCAATTATGCAGGCCTGATACTGTTTTCTTTACAAAGGATATCTACATGCATGTTATGCATATGTTCTGACAACTTGAAAGAAGCAGATCTGAAAAAAGGAGCAAAAAAAATTTATGTTAATTTTGTAGGAAACTCAGTTTTTCCATAGATTCTGTATTTTAAGAGCCTGGAACTCTCACAGAATGAATTGCTTGATAGATTCCCCCTGCACTGTCATGAATGAGATAATCATTATTTCACTGTAAATACTAACAAGATCAGCTTTCTAGCAGGGTCAGGTTAGGAAAATGGCCATTGAAATATTCCTGCTTTACTTCTATCTGTAATTTTCTACCTGCTCATCTCACATGTGAATTAGTTTAGTACCCAATGTTATGCTGAGTATCCTATAAAAAGGGAGGAAGACTTAACATTTCATAATGTATCGTAAGCTTCTCACAGATACCTGGGATGAGGAGACTTAAGACAAAAAAAGGCAGTAAAACTCTGCAAAAGTGTTTTTAATAGGCTGGGAAAAACATAATAAAGTAAAAATTTTAAAATTATTTTATGAGTAAAAATAGAAAATCATTCAAATGAAAGTAGTAATTTATTTTTAGGCAACCAAGAAAGTCAGCAATTACTAACTTATTAAGTCTTAGCTGATGTAGTGAAGAAGGGCAAATGGGTCAGAAGCAGTTGAAAAAACTAATGGAAAGGTGAAAATATTTCCTATCACTGTCTTACTATGTTACAGTTAGGAAGACTTGTCTGATTAAACAAAACAAAACAAAACAAAAAAGCCAAACTCTGTAATGTGTTCTGTGTACACCATGTTGATTAACGTTTTTACTTGTTTTGCTTCTACCTTTTCTTACTTTCATTCTGTGTTGATCTGAATTGCCAGTCTTGTCCTATCCTTGTACCTAGTTGTCTTCGTGCATTTTCAGCCTTTGCTTACATTAATAAAATTAATTTGCTGGCCAGCTTTTTCTTTCCTCTTCATTTCACTGTCCATGATTACTTCTCGGTTTAAAATGCAGTGGTATATAATTTGCATAACAAAAGGCTCAATCTAAATAATAATACACTTCAGAGTATCAGTCAGCTATTGTTCACTGTATCTTTGTATTGCTTTTAAAGAGATAACACGAGAAAAGGGTACTGATAGCATATGAAAACAGATCACCAATCTTGATTTTTCCTGTGTCTGTTAAATAGAATAAAATAAAAATATGTTAAGACTAGAGAATAGAAAAAATGTTCTAGCTAGAGTATCATATCTTCAGATACTAAGCTACATTTTTTAGGTAGGTAAAGCATTTGCTGGTGTTCAGAATTAACAGTGTTTTTTAGGCACTGGTTTCAGTAAGTTTTATTTTTCATCTATATATTACTTTTGTATTCATATTTGGGATGTTTGGTTTTCAGATATATTGGAATTTCCCTATAAGTCACACACAGTCATTTCCCATCTGCATCTGTATTTTAGGAAAGTAAGAAGTTCAGTATAAGAAGTTAGATAGTATTGGAAATGTCTGTGGTTACTTAGTAAAATTCCTTAGCATTCCATTTCCCCAAACTCTGGAGGACTGAAATGGAGAACTAAATATTAATTTAATTGAGAAATATGAATTTTCTGAGGATCTGAAATATTAAATTAATGGAGAAGTATGATATTACTGTGAACCCTACTAATAACATAAATTTTCTAGAGCTAATAACTCTTGTAAAGGGTGACAAGTGTGAAGACCATTGTTACTGTGGTGTGCAAAAAACTTACTGTCTTTTTATGTCTCTATCTATCTGTTATTTCCCATAGGATAAATTATTTTGGACAGGGAGCTTTATTCTGTATTTTTACATGATGAAGCTTTGTAGCTTGAAACCCCAATCTTTAAATTCCACAGTAACACAAACAGTGATAGTAAAGCCATAGGAGCTATTATTCTCTGAGATATAAGAAATAGGACAACATATCTCCTTGATTAGGAAATAGCAGGGAAATGTGAGAACATGTTATGGATATCAACTGTTTTTTTAAAATCTTCATTATGGTAATTTCTGCCTTTTTTTTTTTTTTTAATTATGTGTATTTCTACACTGCTTTTGTAGAGCATTACTTTTGCTGGAAGTTCATAAATATGGGAGCAGATGTCGTTGTGTTTCATGTGGAGCTCTTAAAGATTTGCAAACATACTCCCACTGAGTAATTGAAGCTTACATATGTAATCACTTGGACAAAGGATGTATGGTTCACTTTTTGACATAGGTAACATATGCCAAAGTCAATTTGATAGCTCAGCAGCCAGAGACTCTTCAGTCTAGACTGTATACTCTTAGCTGACATTAGGACATGATCTCTTAAAACAAAATCTTTAAAAATAATTTACAACAGCACCTGAGCTATGCAAATAATAAAGCCATGAATATAAATAGATAAGGAGAACAAATATCAGAGCTATGAAAACCACACAACCAGGAAGAAGACCATGAAAATCAATACAAGCTGCAATTTATATTTAAGATTTTAATATTTTGAGTAAGTCCTTGAAAGCTGTTATATACTCAAGGTAGGAAAAGATTTGAGAGCAGACTATCTCAGAAATATTGAGTAGTCGTTTATCAAAGAGAGAAAATTTTGTTACATTCACGCAACACAAAATATTCTTTTTTTTCTCAATTCATGCAAGAGATCAATTAAACAAATGCTTGCAAACTGCTTTAGAGGTGAAAGTAACTGCTACATGAGGCTATCATGCTAATTCTCTCATACAGCACTTCTTCACAACAGGAAAAAATAGAAAAGAAATAAGAAAGCAGCTCCCTTCATCTTAGAGCTGCAAAGTAAGGCAGGAATCCACAACCAGGTCTGCCATTTGGGGCTCTTGTACTGCCTGTGACAAGACTCACAGGGTTCTGACTGCCATCCCCTTGGGACCCCACGTACATTCATGGGCAGCCATAGAGGATTACAGCTGCAGAGATATGCCCATAAATACCAGAAGACTGGAATGAGGTCACCCTGAAGCCATCTCTTCTCCAGGCTGAATAACCCCAATTCTCTCAGCCTGTCCCCATAGGAGAGGTGCTCCAGCCCTCTGATCATCTTTGTGGCCTCCTCTGGACTCGCTCCAAATGGTCCATAGTTATGTTTGGTCCTTCTTATGTTTCTTATGAGTTCTAAATAAGATTCTAAATATTCATCATCCTGCCTTTAACATCTGTACCAATGTCGTCCACCTACCAATTACACCTCAAGCTGACTTTCTAATCAAAAGTTATTGGGCTGGCATCTGCGGTCTGGACCAGCAGACACACTTCTACTTCGGTGGAGGCTCTCTGTGAAGCTCCCTTAATGCCTCTTTACCTCATGATCCAGACTCTGTGGAGTAGTGCTCATGAGGGCCAGCAACAGTGCAATAAATCACCACATCTTCCAAGTATATAATTTCATGTTTGGGGGTTTTGAAGATGAATAGGATTAATAGAAAGTCAATTAGATTGCCAAACCAAATACTTCCATTTTTTTCTAGACAATTTCATAACAGAAAACTTCCTGGGAAAGGCATTTTGACATGGGCTGACTGGGCACTTCACTACTCAGCATGATTGTCCCAGGTAAACACAAAAAAGCTGTTCATTTCATGTCTTCTTAGGAAGGAGAGGTTTCAGGCTAGTTATGTTAAAGAAACTACCTGGAAATGACAGCTATAGAACTCCAGTGAAAAGACAAATGAATGGAGTCATGATTGCTCAAAATGAAAATAATTAATTTCTACTTTGTAATGACTGTAGGAAGCAAAAGAACAGGATAGATAATATGTCCCTAAAAGGAAAGCAAAATATGTAGTTAACAATATAGGATTAAATCTGTCATGATAGAAAAAGAGATAGATTCAACAGAATAAATAGGAATAAGGTTAAACACATGGTTTCTCCTCACAGAAATAAAAAATGTGAAGGCATGAATAAAATTCTAGTAGGACTGGAAGATTTTCATTTATTTGAACAAGCTTTGTACTAGGCTTTTATAGCACCAAATAAAACCAAAGATATTGTAGACATAATTTTGACTCCTTGTTTAAGATTTCCAACAACTTCTTTATTTCAGATGACCATTAATGCCTGATTATACCCAGAATTATTTTGGACGCAAAACTTCTTTTAAAATCTCTTCTGAAAAATAGCTAATTTGTGGTTACCACTTGCTAAAAACTTGCGCTGGTAGAGGCTCATTCCTAGTCTCACTGTAGCATAGTTAACAATTGGAACTTCTGAAGTAATTTTAAACTGCTCCAATACTGTAACACTAGTATTCATTGGAGGGGGGGGGCGAAAAACAAAACCAAACCAAACCAAACCAAAAATGTATTTTTGTGGGGATTTTCTCAAGAGAAACCTTTAATTAGAGATTTCTTACTTCAGTAAAATTTTCCAGTAACATTTTCAGAACTGAAAATATATTTTAAAATGTGTTTTTCTTTTTTCTTTATTATTATATTCTTAATTCTGACAGTTTGAAAACACTAACTTTTTGTGGGGAATTTCTCTCACTTCAGATATTTTTGAGATTGCTTGTTTTTACTTTCTCTTAATTTAAAAAATAAGTTTACATGTTCCTTTTAAAGATATTATGACCATGAGAACAGAAAAAAATGTAAAAAAAAAAAGGTTTTCCCACCTTAAGGGAGATCAAGATTTCATTCCATACTGCCAGTTTGTTAAGAGCAGGAAATGTAAAAGAGAACACAGAAGGTCTCTGAAAATAATTAGGGGTTTTTTTTGGTTAACATTTTAATATATTTTTTTTTTAATAAAATCTAATTTCAAAAATCTTCAAAACATCAGACCAAAACATTCCTTATAGATAGGCAATGTTTTTGGCACATTAAAAGAAAAAATGATCTGGAATCTTTTTCAGTAATTTGACAAGCTGAAATACTAAAGAGTAAAAGGATTTCTTTCTCAACATGTAAAGCCTAATTTGAAAGGGATAATTTTCAAAGCTAATTTTCAGAACCAAAACTCAAAGTATTTAAAATGTCTTCCTAATACTCCATGCTTAAGATGAGCCTTGCAGCTGTAGCAGCAGCCCCCAGGGCCCTGATGTGCTGCTCTCCCTGCGAAGCCCACCTGGGACTGGGGACATGGGACAGAGCCTCCCTTTTAGACACCTTGCGCTTCTGCTCTCACTGCCTTCTTTGTACCCAATGCTGGATGCTGCGCTGATCTTGGTCTCTTTCTTTTGGAGGTTAGTTCAGGAACAGAGGGAAGCAAGGCATTTATGCTCGTTTGCTTTTGCAAGTGAGAAATGAAGGTTGAATTTCAGTGACCTTTGGCTTGTGAGGGCCAGATCAGAACAAGGCTACTCCAATAGCTGTGCCAGCATTATGTCCACTTACACCCTCAACCTCCCTCTTTTGCTCCATCTTCAAATGTTGGGCCAGTGTCTAATAACTGTGAGGAAAAAATAGGCTGACTTAACTGAATCCTTTAGCTGCAAGGAAGAAAACCCCTTTTTTGCCATTTACTTGAAGGTTTTTTTTTTTTGGCATGTCTACATCACTATTGTTAGAGGTGCATTTTGCTTTCAGCATCTGATGCCCCAATTTGAACATTGCAGGCAGAGGCGATGGCACCTATTGCAGGAGCTGTTTGACATTTTCCAGCCTATTAGTCTGTTTTCTATTACTCATAATTTCAGAAAAATTACAGATTTAGGCTGAACTTTCCACGCCTGGTATCTGCCTCAGGCTGTGTTTTGTTTTTGTTTTCTTTTTTTAAATGTTTCAGCCAAAATAAAGTGGCTGTTTCCAAGAATACATTTAAGGAAAAAATACATCATTCTGTCCACAGTGAAAAAAAAACTCAAACAAAAAACTCCCCAAAATCCAAAACAACAAGAAAAAGCCCAAACCAAACCATTGTAACTATTTTGTTTGAGTTATATTTTGTCCACACTAGAAAAAAAACCAAACAAAATGCCATGCACATGTGAAAACAGACCCTGTTTGTAACTATTATTGCTGAAGTCAAAGCATTGCTGTATTTTGGAGAAGGAGTGTCAGGCATGTTTGTCCTTCTAAATTATTTGGGGTGGATCCACAATGGACAAAAGTCAAGTTTTACTTTTGAATTAAGATTTTTCACTGTGCTCAAGCTAGAAGATTTTATCCCTTACACGTATTTCATTAGTAAAATGACTACAGACTTAGGGGTTCCTTAGGGTCCATCAGTATAGCCAGAGGGACAGCAGATGGGAGAAATTCCTCATAGAGTGAGGAAACAGAGTGGCTGGGTTAGACCTTGAGTGGGGACTTTCACAGTGAGTTTAAACTGGGAAAATGCCCAGAGATCACAGATGTGGGCATGAGGCTGCTTTGTAGGTGAAGGGGTTAGCCAGGACCAGGCAGGTACATCTCCATGGGGTCCCTGCCTGAGGATGGGACAACGAGCCCAGCAGTTCCTGCCACAGCGGTACCTGGGAGGGAGTCAGGGCAGTGATTCAGGGCTCGTGCTGGGTTTAAGGATTACATGGTCAAGGAGAAGCTTTCTGAGCCTACAAGCAGTATGTGGGTCTCATATGCTCACGCGTGAGTGCACGAATGCACAGGTCAGTGTATGCACATGGATACACAGTGTCCAAGTTGGGGAGGGAGGTAAGGTGAACCAGAGGTGTGGTCTCAGCGGGAATTACTACTCCTCCGACAGACCCTTGCTGTTCCCAGCCAAGGCCACCTGCAGACGATAACGCTCACACCTTAGGCAAAGCGGTAGGAGCAGCAGCACCTTCCTGTCCACACCTCATCAGGAGCTGTGTGTCTGCCATCGGCTGTGGTAGATTCAGCTCCATGTGGCCCAAACAAGCCTTGCAGCACGCCAGCCGTTTCTGCTGAGGCCCACAGCTGTGGGGAAGGCACGCTCAGAGGAGCAAACTCCTCCTGAAAGTAGAAGAGCAACAATGGAATAGCAGATGGTTTATCTGAGTGGGGCACGTGATGCAAAAATTTGCAAAGGCAAATTCTCAAAAATTAGAAGTGGTCCTAACACAGGCAGCCTGAACATCCTTAATGCAGCTCTTAAACACATAGCGGTTCTTTGATGTAAGCAGTATCACATCCAGCCAAAACATGACAAAGTCCATTCGGTTCTCCCAGGGCTCGGGTGAGATTACCAACCCCAGGGTCTCTAAGAAAAGGATAATGCTAAAATACAGCCAATTCTCCACTTGCACACAGAGAACACAATCTATAATTTTGCAGTGGATTCTACTGGCAGGATGAAAAAATCCAATGCTGCATGCCTTAGAAGAGCAGTAAGTGACAGGGAGAGAAGATGCTCAAGCCATTTCTTCCCCAGAAAGCAACAGGGAGATCTAGTTTCAGTTCCTTCCTCCTCAGCTATGAACAGGAGGGGACTCTGACTTCACAGTGCTAATTAAAGCACTGCACCTCAGCTGTATTTTCAGACTTTGGGGATTCCTTCATCACATGGATCAGTAATTGCTGAGTTTCCCAAGTTGTTGCTTCTTTTCATCGTGCTTGCTGTTGGGTTTTCAGGCTTTTTGATCCAAATCTTCAACTGGTGTAAATTGTTACTGCTTCCTAGAGATGTAGTTTTTAAAGATTAAAAAAATGCTATTTAAAAGAACTGTTTTGTCAGTCTGTGAAAAGATGAATAAAAATGGCTGCTGTTTGCAGTACACAACTGGTTACCTTAGTAATAAAGTCACAATTGGGTTGAAGGGACCCTGTGTAGGACAACTTATATCATTAGACAAGTGTAAAGATAACCCTGGCAGAAAGGTTCATAGCAATTAGATTGAAAACGGGCATCGAAAGAACCATTAATGTGCTCTTTTGCTGCTCTTCAATTATGATTGAACAAGCACAACTCTGGCATTTTATATTGGGCTTTCTAATTAAATTTGCTTAACTCGTAAAAGAATCATCTGATCGGATAAAGCTACTGCACTTAGTGTAGAAGGGAATGCAGCATGGATGGGTTAATCTCAATACCCATGGCAGCTTAAATTGGTGTCCCTTTTTATTGTCATGGTGCAGCCACAGTCCTTACCAGTACTGTAAGAGCATGTTTCCCTTGGTTACACATGAAAACATGCTGTGAATAATTTTTTCAGGAAAAAACCAAAAACAAAACAAAACAAAAACCCCCAAACCAGTAAGATTTTATTTCTGGTAGAACTATTTACTTATTTATGTTATTTGAAGGCACAGTCACTGATATATCTTCCCTCTGGTGTAACCTCTGCCATGTGTGATTATCTTCTATGTGTGCTTAGGCAGTCATGACTAGCAATCTTACATGTACAAATACACTTACAAATCCAGAGAGCATAGGTGCACCAGGTTATTGAAATTTAGGATAGTAAAAAAAAATACTTTGTATGGCCTGGGGTGTTGCAGATTTAGCAGATTCTCATACAGAAAACTTAGGAAATTTACATTCAGTGGTAAATGCCACAAATGGCTCTCCTTAGAAAGATTTGGTTTATCAATTTAAAGATGGGTGAGCATCAGACTTCTTTTTTTGTCCCCACATTTCACTGTTCACAGATTTGTCCTGCCATGGTCATTGTGTGCCAGTGACGACTTCTTCTCTAGGGGGGGTTCTAGTTCTTTCAAAGGTTCTCAAACACTATTCTGTTAATTAAAAGTTTCTGTCTCCACCTGAAGCCTTGATCTAAAGCAGCACCCATAGTGTGCTCTAGCACCATACCCACCTGGGGTCCTCCTTCTCCTTGCAGTCAAAGTCTCTCCCTTGGAGGGTTCCTTCTGGAAACACACCATCAGCTCTTCCAGCAGCAGCAAACAGTTTTTGGAAAAAGAAAGCTTGTCCTGATCCATCCTGATGATGGGAAAAAAGATAATGCCATCAGTAGCTTTGCTAAGGTCCAGGTAATGAGCAGGGAAACAAAAGGGAGAACAAAGGGGGCAGAGTGAGGAAAGGATGTGTGTGTGGGGCAATGTTGGAAATTAACAGAAACTCACCACCTCCATGACGTACATTTTTTCTCACCTTAGGTCACAGAGACCCTTTTTCAAACAGGCGCTGGACATACCATGTGCTAGAGCAAACTAACTGGTATTATATTCTCTACTTCAAAAATAAAAGCTACCTTTTCTAATTTTCTATCATCTGTGTTGAATTTCGTTTTCCCTTTCCTACACTGTCTCAGTTAAGGCAATTGAAACTAGGCAAAAAGAAGAATTATATACAGATAATTCTGGCAGAGTTGCAAACACACAGTACGCCTCTATTCCCAGGGCACCAGTGGAGAGTTTTTACTGCTTAGAGATGGTCTAGAAAGGGATTAAAACAAAGCAGTACATAGGCCCTTTCAATAATTGCAATTAAATGTTGTATCACTTTTTCATTTAAAAGCAATGTTTTTGTACATAATATTCATACATTATGTGCTAAAAATGATGACTAAAACACATGATTTCCTAGGCATAGTAGGTAAAATCCAAGAATTCTAACTGCTTCTTTGTGTCCTTTACAGTCACTCTTCACGTTCTTTGCTGTCCCTTCAGTTTGGTGAGGATTATCTTTCTTGGCCCAGACACAACATGGAAGGAGAGTGTTCTCCCACCTTGCAGTGCCATAGATGGGGGGCTCAGAATATCTGGAGAGGTAGGTTTGAGCTCTACAAGGGTCTTCACATCCTGAACACATGTACTCACATTTTTGTTAGCAGTAAGCAAACTTACTGTTTCAAACTTACTTTTGAAAAGGACCAAAGATCAAACTCTGTCCTGAAGGACATAAATTACAGATTTTGTGTGTCTTGTGCCTTGGATCATAGCATTCTCTTACTATGTCACACGTTTCCAGGTTGAACCCTTGACTAGAAGCAGTGGCTTCTTCACAACAGACTGATCCAAACTCAAGTACATGTTCATTTAATTAATAAATTCTCTTCAGTCCTGGGCAGGATGAAACAACGCATTCCCACATGACTTCCTAACAGAGAATCTTATATTAGGAACTAATAATAAAGTACATCTGGAAGAATTTAGTCACCATATGCCTTGGCATAATCTGAATAAATATAAAAAAACTGTGTGCATTCTGCAATTTAATGGAAACTGTGTCTTTGCATTAAATAAAATCAGTACTTCCTAGTTATCATATTTTATTAATAAAGTCCTCTCTAGGCAGCAAGTTTATTTTATAAAAGAGCTATTTAAAAAGGTAAATCTGTTGTTTTACCTGTATGGATATCATTCATATACAGTTCCTGAAATACAAAAGTATGCAGAAAAAAAGAAAAAAAAAATCTTATTTTGTTACTGAAAGTATTTCCAAAACCAAATTCCAGTAAAGGAATACTAGCAAAAAAAAAAATTAATAGAAATTTTTCTCTGCTTTATTTGGGAAGATTAACGCCTACATGTTCCATTTTATTGCACTATCAAAACACACAGGAAAATGTATAAACTATTTTAGTTTTAGTTACCATGAAATTAGTTCTCTAAGGATCCGGTAACAAACTTAAATTATGATATTTTAAAATTCTCTTCACTTTCTGCTGTAATCTCAGAAATAACAATATTGTATTAAACTTGTTTATCAAGTATCCATTAGAATCAGAACACCAGGTAAGTAATTCAACATAATGTGCAGATTTAGTTGATTTTATTTGTTGAAATTATAATTATTTTCATATACAAACCTATCACTAGTGGTTCAAAAATATTACTTAAAATGTGATGGTGATTTTAGACAGATGGGTTAAACACAACATTATAGTAGAGCCAGACAGTCAAAGTAATGTTCTCTAGATGATGAAAATCTTGTTCTAATGATATAGTATTTGTGACATGAAAAATAGATGACATTGCTCATGACTCTCTATACAATAATTTGAGGTTACAGATGGTTCAGTTTTATGAGTCAGGTGATAGCTGCTCAGCAGTCCCAATGGATCACTTTGAGATAGCTGGTTTACTGGGGACTAATGGAGGTCCGTCTGTCAGAGAAGGGGAAGAGCATCTTTGGTCATAGGCTTGCTGAGCTGATGAAGAGGGCTTTCATCTAAAGTGGTTGGGGGAAGGGAACCTCAGTCCATCCC
>NW_010253762.1:0-718 GCF_000690775.1 Eurypyga helias
TGTAATTAATTGTCAGAGCTGCTATTGGCTTTAGAAATTGGTTTCTACTAGCGGGCCCAAAATAGCAGTGTTGGTCTTACACACCAGTGCCTTTTATGTGTGAAATCAATTGCACCAAGAGCATGTTCTTTTCACAAGTAACAAAGAGAATAGTGTTCTATAATGTTACCCGATTTGCTTAAAAATGTCAGCATTTCTCATTCCACAACGCTTTCTGTGCATGGTAAGGGTACAGTAAAGATTGAGTCTCAAAATACTTGGTTTGAGGAAAGAAATCTGCATCTGGATACTCCTTGTAAAATTACTATAAATATATATGATTTTTCTTTAATTCTTTTGAATGCAGTATGTTCTATTAAGCCACTCAGATGAAGAAAGCACTTTTGCTACTGAAAGTGTTATTTTAGAGCTTGTCTTCTTGTCTCTTGCTGTCAGCACGTGCCTGATGGTTAACCAAAGCTTGGAACAGGTGTAGTTCAAACTGTCTTTCTCCTGTTTCCTGCTCTACTTCAATAAAAATAGGTTCAAATAGGTGAGTCTTTGTCCTTGCAAGTAATACCTTAATGAAGAGAAAATGTATAGAACTGATGGAAAGAGAGTGAAGCTTCTTGCAATGGCCACCCCGCTGATCGGTGCAGCATCCCTGTAATTGGGATATTGCCTGCCAGCCATGCCGAGCGCTGAAGGAGTGCGGGTGTACCGTGGGAGAGAGCTGCGC
>NW_010253763.1:0-3070 GCF_000690775.1 Eurypyga helias
GACTGATGCTCAGATCCGATCGCCCACCCCCCTTTGGAGCTGGGTGACAAATCACCTCCGTTGTATCAACCACTTGTTTCTTTTAGTATCGCGGGGAAAGATTTCATTAATGTTCCTCCGGCTTCCCCCCTCCCCCTTGCTCAGAGTGTGTCTTCTAATCATAATTAAAATCGTCTCATATACATCGGCGTCTCTTGTGTGCATATTGAATTGCAGGTGACTGGGCGGAATGTTATTTCACTCTAGTCTCTCATTTTTACATTTCCACAAAAAAAAAAACCCACACACCAAACCACAACCACCCACCCCAAACCCAACCCCGGCGCTGCCTCCCCTTCCCCAGACCAGGCGTATTGTGAATATCGATAGAGAGGTGACAGGCGATATTCGCGATCGATCGTTTAACAGGCAGCCGTCATGCATCATGTTCAATTCCACGGCAAAGCCCGCTACTTCACTTAATATAATTAAGATTAAAACTCAAGTGGCGGCGGAGGGAGCGGCTGTCGGTGGTTGGCAAGGACAGCAGCCGGGGTCTGATGTCCCAGCTCAGACGGGCAAGGGTCACTTTTCTCTGCAGTCATTTCCACGTTATATCGTACGAACAGGTCGCTGGGTGAGGGCTACGCATATGCGCAGCGTCGCGCGTACGTTCGTCTCTGGCACTGGGCAGAAAACTCACCCAGATTATATATATTTTTTTTATCCTTAAAACCAGAGAAAGATGATCGCTGCGCCGTTATTTACAGCCACATAATTAAGCCAATATGATGGTTTTGAATCAGGATCCCAGTCCCACTCGCGGTGGAGCTGAAGCCAAGTTCCTCGTCTATCATTTCAAGGGCGGTTGCTTGTTAATTTACGCGCTATTATTATTATTTCTGTGTGTCTGAGGCCACAAGCAGAGCATCAGCCGAGGGGCTGGGTGCTTATTGCAGGCAACGTGACAGTCTGGGTGCAAGGCGAGCAGGGACTGTGGGAGAGTTCAGGCGAGGGCTGAACCAGCCGCCCAAGGAGGGCTGAAACCCCTGTTTTCTTCCAGGCTTACATGGGAGGGGGCTGTCATTCGTTTCTTTTTCTTTCCTGTTATTGTTTTGGGTTTTTTTCCCCCCTTTTTAATTTTTTTAAACAAACAGACACGCTTTGTTCACTTTATTTCCCGACAGCGTATTCAGCCTCTGCACCTTAAAGTCCTTTAAGCGATAGATCCGCATTTACCTCCTCTGGAGCAAATGCAAAATACGCTTCAGCTTAAGAGCTGGAGAGAAATCTTCTCCGAAGGCAGAAGCTCTGCTGAGCAGCCTGGTGCTGCTGATTATATAGTGCAACTTGAAATGATCTCAGCCGGTGGAATATTAATCAAATCAATCAGGGTTGACAAATGAGAAATATTTGAGGGAAGGTGGTAATTTACAACTTTGTTATTAGTTAAGAATCTCCAGCCTTGTAAGAGTAATTAATAACTCCTGGATGGGAACAATTTGGAGACGGCAGGAAGACAGCGTCTTGAAATAAAACAGGATAAAGAGCGGGGTTGAGAAGTGAACTGCGCCTCCGTGAAAGAGAAATTGCAAATGATTTTTTTAAAAGATGTCTACGGAGGCATTACATATATATAATATGCATATAATGTATACATACGTATAAATAGAGCATAATCAGGGAGAGGGCGAGCGAGCGACGGAGACTAGACAGGAAGTAAGTATTGAAAAATAAATCAAAACATTGATTCTTGTGGTCACATCTCTCATCCAAAGATTAGACACAAGGTTGGATTTCAAAGTACTTCAAAGAAATGATGCCCAGTATGCAAAAGTGCAAGTCAGAAACCAAAGGAGTGACTCCAAACTGATTCGAGAAATGGTTTACCAACCCCCCCTCCGCTCTCTCCTGCACCCACTCACACACTCTCCAATGCCTGATAAATGTGAAGACCCCTTTTCTCCCCAACTCCCGCTCAGATGGGAAAACTCAATTGTCTGTAATGTTTATAGTGTTAACCCTACTTATCTACAGAACCCTCCCCTCCCCACCCCTCCCTTTTCACTTTCCATAGACACACATTGATTATTAGACTGTATGGAGCCCCCCTCCTCTTCCACGACCCCACCCTCAACAACCGACCAAAATAATGACTTGTTGGAAAACTATAAATCATTTTCGTGTTTGGATCCCTGAAGACTCTATTTAAGTAAATAGGCTTACTGTGAAACAATGCATAGATCCAAGTCCTTCTCCGGAATCCTTCCAAATGCTGCCATCTCCAAAACTTTTATTTACAAGAGAAGAGGAAGAAGAAGAAGGGGGGGGAGGAAAAAAAAAAAACCACCAAACTTTGGCAAACTTTATCTCTTCTTTATTATAAGCTTCAGCCTTGCCTTGGTAAGCCCCAGCCTGTTCTACAAAAGGTGGCTAGAGATTGAGATTTATTGGTTTCCAAATGAAAAGATTCATTCGATATAAGAGGTTAACTCAAAGTTCCTTAAACCGTGACTAGCATTGGCAAGGAGCTTTGCCTAGTCAGCACAAAGGCAGTTCAAAGAAACCTTTAAAAATACACACAGATATACATACACACAAACACACTCTCACACTTTAGCCTCAACTGCAATTTTCTTTTCATTTTTGTTTCTTTCTGCCATTACAAAGCCCTGAGCCCCTTTGTAGGTAGCTGGATTTTTTTTTTTTTTTTTCCCAAGCTGAACTTTGCCATTTTGGTGTTGACCAACCCCCTTTTCTTTTGCAACCAGTGAATGAAAAGACTCAAGGCAAAAAAAAAAAAAAGATTAAGAAGTAAACGGGGTGAGCAAAAAAAGAAAAAAAAAAGAAAAAAGAAAATCCTTCTAATTTATAGCGAGCAGAACAACGTTTAAAAAATACTACAACCTTAAAGAAAACCCCAAATCCGTAGCGAGGAGAGGGGTCAGGCAAGGTGACGCAGAGGGGAGAGAACGGCAGCGAGCCTGCCCCGGGCTGCCGGGGGTGCTTGGAGCGGGCTGTGCGGATTTGGGGGGCTGTCACGCTACGTCTGTATGGGCGAGGGGGTACGGGGGGGTGCGGGCCGGCCCGG
>NW_010253764.1:0-325 GCF_000690775.1 Eurypyga helias
CCGGGGCTGGCAGGGGGGCTGATCTAGGGACCAGTCCCCCGCAGAGCCCGGGGCATCCCTCTTCCTTCCCGAGCTGGGAAGCGGGAGATGCCCCCCCCTCTGCGGTGTGTTCCCGGCGCTGTCATTCCCCACGCAACACCCCCAGACCAGCCCCGCATCTCCGGGCGTGGGAGCGGGAGCTGCGGGGAATAAGGAGAATAAAGAGTTGGTGAAACATCCAGGTAGGGCTCACCCCTTCCTCCGTACCACCGCTGCCCAAAAACCCCAGCGCTGCATTGGCATCGAGCTCCGTGCCAGCGTCTGAATCTCTGCGGGGGCTGCTGAA
>NW_010253764.1:377-5416 GCF_000690775.1 Eurypyga helias
GACAAGCTGAAGTTCCGTCTTTTTAAGCAAACAAACAGGAAAAATGAACCGCTATCATAAGTAACAACACGAGCGTATTGCAGCATCTCTGGTGCAGCCCAGCCCACAGCAGGATGCTGCAGGGCCAAGTGCCTGCACCGAGCAGGTCCCGGGCACCCCCCACCCACAGGAGGGGTCCCCACCACCCCTTGGAGTCCCCACCCGACAGCACCCTGGGGTCGACACATCTTTTGGCACAGACCGGGGGTGACCCGGGCCCAGCCCGGGGTGTTCACTTGCAGAGGGGGCACCAGGACCGAGGCAAGGGAGCCCCCATCTCCAGGCTTTGGCATATCGGAGCGAAGCAGCTCTGATTTGTTCCAAATGCACTAGTCCAGTCCTCTGTCCAAAGTTCTTGCTGGAAAAAAAGTCCTCCCATTCTTCTAAACAGTCAGTGTTTATTTCTTCAAGCAAAACACCAACCAATTTGACTGTTTGCGAGAAGAAAGCTCACAAGATGTTCAGCCTCTTGTTTAAACCCCAGCAGTGCTCAAGAAGCAGAATGACATTGATCAAACCTGTTCCACGGCGCGAGCAAAGCAGCAATTACTGGCAGCTGATAGAGCAACTCCACCGAGCAAAGAGAACCCCCCTCTCAAGTCAGCGCCAAGGTTTATCTGCTCATTTAATCTCTTACACCATCTTTCCCAAGAGTTTTTTTGAGAAGTAGCAGATTCTCCTCACTCGGAGTGAGTGTATCCTCAGCGCCGTTTCTGGTCTGCGTGTTTTAAACCACTGCTGGGACAAGGGGGAGCCAGTTCTCACCAGTCAGTCCCAGTCCCACAGCCTGGTACGGCCACAACACCCTTTCTGGCTGCTCTTCCTCGCTGGCCACATTCTCCCAGCTGTATTTACAAAGAGTTTCTATTTACTTCAAAACAAACTGTGCATGTGAACCGACAACATACAGTCCGTCACTTGGACCTGGCACTTCCACCCTGCTAAAGCAGCTCCGTGCAATTGGGGCAGCTCCGTCCCCAAAAGGCCCAGATGCTGCCCCCAACACGGGCAACTCAAAGACCACAGCGAACAGGGCTGACAGCAGGCTCTGCGCTGCCTTTCTTTAAATTCACTGTATCCTTTTCCTTTCTCGCTCCTCTGATTCACTCTGGATCAACGAGTTAGCTGTATTTGCAAAAGGCTTGTTTCATCGGCTGAAAGATGCCGCAGCTCCCAGTTTCCTGATTTCACCAAATTACAAGGGCCAACAGCGATGAACCGTTGTACCCCACAAAGGCTGCCACCCCGAAACCATGCAGCTCCACAGCCCTGACTCACGGCCCTCAGAAGGTGCTATTCACTCCCATTGCCAGCAAGTTGAACTAACTCATTGGAAATCTCACGTACCAACGTACAAATGATTTCCAGATCTGGGAGCAATTCAGTATTTTGTAATCTCCACAAATGTTCCTATGGGAAATTAATCCTTGTGGGATGGTTTGGGCTGTCTGACTTCTCCATCAACCCCACTGCTTTACAAATATTTGATTTTTAAACTTATTTCTTCATATACACCAGGATGGTTTCACCGGACCAGTCATATGTGGCACACAGTTGTGCTTAGGGATGAGCACAGCCCAGAACGAGACTTTTTATCCACCTCATTTTGTCTCGAGTCAGCAGTTTCAGGTCATACATCCGACTGAAGCCAAAACAATCAGAAGTTACTTTTAATCACTCAGCGTTATTACCGCCTTGATTATAACGTCTCCATTTCATGTGTGGTAAAAGCCACATAAAGCAGGCTGCATATGTAAGTATATATTAGGAGAGAAGGCTTTTAATGTAATAGCCAATGAATAGGAAGAAGCACAGATTTCACTCTGCCCTCCTAATTGTACATGCAGACAGCATGTCTTGATTTTCAACTTCAACCAAATTCCCCTTTATTTCTTATTCAAATAGTAGCTCAGCAATAACAGCCCCGAATCCGAGCAGGGGCAGAGCAAAGAGCGAGGAGAGAACCTCAAAGCCAACTCCTGCTACCCGCTGGTTTTGACTCCTGCTCCGGGACAGAGGGAACACAAGGGCCATAATGGGGATGGAGCAAACCCCAGGGCACTAGGAAACGGGCAGAAACTTGGCTGTAATTATGTACGAGAGCGTAGTGGAGACCAGCAGCAGCCCGTGGCCTTCTCCTGATGGGCACTGGGCAGGCAGCAGCACGGCCACGCTCACGCTCGGGGGAACTACATCCTCAGCTTCGCTGGCTACTTACATTTCCCCTCCTGCCTGGGCTCTGTCTCGACTGGAGGATGATGCGGTGGAGTAGAGGTGGCCAAAAACCCCCTCCTGCCTCCGTCCTGCCGTGCTGTGGGGATGAGATGAGGACACCCAGGTCTCCTGACCGTACAGCATGAAGCTGCCTTGGCATTCCACGGAGCCTGCTCCAGCAGATGAACCAAGAGCGTGGGGATCCGGAACCACCGGAGCGAACACCGCGCATTTACAGATTTACTCCCAAGCACCACTAACATTTGGCACTGTGAACCCCTATTTATTCTCCCTCTCTGCTCTCCTGGTGTGGGGCAGGACTGCCACCACCCGGGTTCATCTGCAGCTTCTTTTCCTCCTCACAATAAAGAAATGTGTCCCCAGCCATTAAATCTGCTGATGAGCAGCAAGAAAGCATCTTCCCACAAAACTTCCCAAAGCTCCTGCTGTTTTGTCAGCGCCCAGGTGAAAAATTAGGTCAGTAAGCCAAGGAAATAAGGACACAAGCAGCAATTCTATAAATGAATCCCTGAATTCTGGGGGTACTCTGCCCGCTGAGCACAAGTGAAATATGACCTGAGAAGTACAGACGCCCTCACCTTGTGACTGCGGCTCACCACGTCCCCCGGCAGCGAGAAACACCTTTTCTGTAGTAACAAAGCCAGCAGGGCAGACCTGCAGGCTGGAACGGTGCAGAAATACTAACCCAGCACTCGCCTTCGAGATTTCGCGCCCAAAGGGAGAAGGTGGATTGCAATCCTCCGCAGGCGGGACAACCCGCTGCTGCACGGATCCCCAGACACCTTGGGAACACCCACAGCGTGTCGGAGGCGCGCTCCCCGCTCCTGCTCGACACAGGATTGAGCTGTGGATGAACCCCTCGCCGACAGCCTGGGCAGCAATTGGGGAAGCGGCCGTGGAGCTGCGAGAGCACAAAACTCACGTGTCACCAGTGCCCTCTGCTGCAGCGCGTCCCCGGCCGAACCGCCTCAGCCCTCGCGTCATCTCCGGGGGGTTTTGGGGAAAACAGTAGCTTTTTAATTAAAAACACCACACGACCTCCTCCCTCATCCGAATACCTTGTGCTTTTGATATTCCTCCTCCCCCATCCCATCTCCCCATCCTTCCCCGGCGTACGGCGTGCAAGTGTTCCAACAGCCTTGCGGTCTCGCACATCCGAAGTTGCTAGTTTTGAAAACTTTAGGCCTTAACGCGCGATTTTTAAAGATCGTTTCTTAAAAGCTGCTTTACATCTCAAATAAACCACCACCCGGTTTATGGTCTGTCGGAGGGGGGGTTGTCTGGGGTGCTGGTTTTTTTTTTTTTTCCCTTTTACATAATCACCCCCAGACAAAGCAATAATCAAAAGGCTGCAAAATCCTCGTTTTGCAACAGAGGGAGGAGTGCAATACAGAAAATAAAAATTGTGGTTATGTGTTCACATCAGACTGTTGCCACATACTTGTTATTCTTTTTTTTTTTTCCTTTTCCTTTGAGTAATACGCTGCAAAATACCGATTTTAGCAACAAGTGCATTCGTAATATCCTTAGTGAAAAACCGAAGAATTAATACCACCTGGACAACTTCCATTTCATACGAGAGGATTTCAACACTTGCCTTTTAAACCGGCAATGGCTCACCGCCTTTTCTTTAAGGTAACGAACAACATCTGTAACCCGGTCACGCCAGGCGAGGCAGAGCTGACCATACGCACCCGCAGGGAGTTGCGCTTTTGCAGCAGAAGCTCCTCTCTTACCATCGTCTCCGCCTCCGACCACCTTTACGAGACGTCTGTACGTGTTTTATGAAAGGTTCAGGTTGTATTCCAGGGCGTGAGTTGTGATATAAACTCAGTTTCTATTCTTTTACCCCCGAGGATCACGCACAGGACATAGGAAAAGCCCTTGGAGCTCCCACAGCCGTGAAGGAATGCAGAACCCCGTGTCTCGACACCAAAAACATCCCGAGAGCAAAGGTTTTTGGGAGCAAGTCTGCATGAGGTAGAACTGTGAGGTGATTAAACTGATTTCAACAATAATACTGTAATATTAGTGACTATAATTGTCATATTAATCCATCGCATAGGCAGCACCTCCGAGCAAACCGCAGCCGAAGCGCAAACGACAGCTAAACGAAGATCTCATTAATTGCACACCAGTTTGCTCTTTCTTCATTCCTTCCCTTCCTCCACTTCACCTTTCAAGCTCTTCCTGCTGCGCCGGACTCCGCTCGAAAGCGCCCGTCACGGAGCGGTGGAACGCCGTTACTGCCCAGAGCCATGAGGGGTCCTGCAGCCGGGGAGACTCGTTTCGTTACCAGACTGAGACTAAGACAGCGTTTTCTTTCCAAAAAGGTAACAGAAGACAAGACTTCAGACAGCAGGTAGTTGAACTCCATCTCACGGCACGTTCCCAAGCCCTGGGAACGCCCCGCAGGGCTGCTTGCAACCAGCCCCCAGGATAACCGAGTGACTTTATTAAACCTGTATTTTAACAGGCCCGTGTTACGTACCCACCCACGGCGGGGTAGGACGTCTGTGAACAGCAAAAGCTTTTTGCTAGAAAATCCCGTGAGTGCCGTGAGCGTAGGAGTAGACCAGCAACATGGGGTCCCATTTGTTCCTTTGTTCCTGCTAAACACACCCGACGCCCTGCCCACACGTGCAAACCCGGAATTTCTGAGTGACACGGTCCCCAGGCAGCCCGGATCTTGTCCAGTCAAAGCCCAAGTTAATGCAAGGACCGGATATCAATGAGTGTATTAGAATCATGGAATGTTTTGGGTT
>NW_010253765.1:0-486 GCF_000690775.1 Eurypyga helias
AACCAGCCCCCAGGGAGGCTTTGTTAGTATAGTCCCTCTGAGGGGTGAATTAGTACTCCCTGAAACTGCACAGCTTGCTTCTGACAGTTACTTTTTCTATGTATTTTTTGGGGCTCCTCTCAGTGTCTCAGCACCAAATACAGCATATGGCTCATTAAAATGAAAAATGTCTCTTCCAATTATTTTTTTCATTCTTCAAGTCTTGGAGAGCTAATTGGGGAGGTCTCTGGAGTGACATAAAAGGGAAGTTTTCACTCAATATTTAATCAAAGACTATTTTAAGGGATTTGAAAAGTGATTGCAGCGTTCTCCAATTGATACTGATGCAGGGGGCGTGCTAGTGATGTCAGGATGGGTAGGACCAGCTCTTTCTGGAGGTCAGACACTCCAGAAACAACACAATTGCTACCCCCTGCCATTGCTCTCATCTGCCCACAGGATTTGCCATCCCTTCTCTTTATATCAGACTCCTCCACTGAACTCTGC
>NW_010253766.1:0-266 GCF_000690775.1 Eurypyga helias
TCCCTGCGGCGGCTGGGCCGAAGAATGGGGAGCATCCGGCACATCCCATTCATCCGTCACCTCAATAGCTGGGAGCGCTGGCCCCGGGTCTCCGCTGGCCCCCATGCACAAAGCAGCCTGGCCACGGCCGGAGCAGGCGCCTCCCATTCCTCTCCCAGTGGAGTCTGGGCCGATTTTGCATTGATTAAAACCATTTTTTGGCCCCTTTGTGACAATCGGATAAAGGATGAGGCATCCTGACGCCTCAACTGGGAGGTGGGAAGGAT
>NW_010253766.1:750-2814 GCF_000690775.1 Eurypyga helias
GTGGGGTCTCAGCTTTGGCTCAGGGCGAGGGTCTTTGTCCCATTCCTGGGTTCTGGTTTGCTCCGGGCCTGTACCTGGGACCCTTTGGCTTTCACCCCAGTGAGCGGCGAGGCCCTGGCTGTGCTGGCAGTGGGCTGGTGAACCCCTGAAGTGCTTTCGGCGCTTGCTCCCAATTCCTGAGCTGCAGGTGCCAAAATCACTCCTGCCCCAGAGGCTCGCCCAGGGTGGCGGGTCAGTCTGGGGGTGCTGGGAGCTGTCCCCTGTGCGGAAAGGGTTGGAGGAGTGTGTGGTCCCACCCAGCCCGGGATACATCAGCCCAGTTTGGTTTTGACACACGTAAAGGGGGTGCTGCCTGTTGTGCCTGTGGTCCCGCGGTGCCGGTGCAAGGCCCAAGCCTCCATACTCGGGAGGCATCCGTGGGCTGGAGCACGGTGTGGAAGCGGCAAACCGCTCCTGGTTGTCCTGGCTCTGCTGATGGCTCCTCTCTCCCTCTCATTTTGCCCTCCAGGACGACATGACCGACTCCCTGCGGGATTACACCAACCTGCCCGAGGCTGCGCCCCTGCTCACCATCCTGGACATGTCGGCCCGGGCCAAATACGTGATGGATGTGGAGGAGATCACGCCCGAGATCGTGGAAGCCTTTGTCAGCGACTTTCTAGCAGACAAGCTAAAACCCGAGCCCATCTAAGGCGCCTTCTGCACCCACGGACGTTATTTAAAACTAGGCCTCTCTTCTGCCGCTCATGGATTCTCCAGCGTGTCCTCACGCCCGACCCAGTATCCAACCTTCTTGTGGTGCCTTGTTTTACGCAGTGGATCCTTCTCCTAAGCAAGCTCCTCGAGACACACTTTCAGCAGGGAGTCGTCGGCGTTGGGAGACTTCGCTTGTGCTTCATGGTGATATATTCTCTAATAACCAGGCCAGAACTGTTACCGTATCGTTATTTTATACGCGGCACTAGCTAGCAGGCAGATCTTTTTGCATGGTGTTCTTCCCAACGTATGCATCAGGCAGTGGATGGGGTTCTCGGGGCTCTTCTCTTCTCCTTCTCCCCCTTCTTCCCTTCCCTCCCACCCCTGCTGACTAAATGACTTTAAGGAAGCAATAAGGAAACTCCCCTTGACCCCCGGCCCGTCCTCCTTCCCTGTGTGAGTGCCCTGATGAGGCCCAGACAAAGTCTTAACTGCTGACAGCCTCGGAAAGACCCACAGCACAGCCGAGCTCTTCCTTCGGGGGGTGAGACCTTTCCGGCTGGGTTTCCCACCCTGAGCACCGACAGCCTTAGGCGGCGCTGGCTGTGCGTGTCGGGGTCCCTCCCTGCCTGAGCCAGGAGGAGGATCACCACCGGGCTGCCCTCACCTCTCCCCCTTGTGCTCTCCCCATCCCCTCTCCCCCCTCTCTCTGGTATGAATTGTCCTCTCCCCTCTATGTTAGTTGATTGAGCTGTTTTCTCGTAGGTGTGTCCCAAACCCAACGTTAATGGTGCTGTTCTTTAAAAAAATAACCAAAAAAACCCCAACAACAACAAAAAAATAGCCCTCCCTACCCAAGCAGCACAGCCGAGCCCCTTTCCCCAAAAGTGACATTGTAAAAACTGTACATGGTGATTGGAACTTTGTAATAAAACTGTTATAATAACCTCACCCCCCGAGGTGCCGATTGCCGCGTCCGGCCGTGGGGGAGACGGGGCTGTCTGGGACCCCTGTGGGACCCCGTGGGGAGGTGTTGGTGCCACCAGCTCCCGGCGCCCGAGCTGTGGTGGTGTGTTCCCCTCTTGTGGCGTGGCTTGGTGCCCCCCAGGCAGGAAGGAGCCTGGGTTTGGCAGCCGGTGGGGTGCTCCCCGCCTGCATCCCACTGAGCCTGCACTGCCCCAGGCCGGTCCTGCTCCCCAGAACCCAGCGTGTGGGTTGGCCTTGGCTGCACAAAGGGACTGGCACTCGCTTGGGCCCCCTGACCCTATAAATCCCCACTGTGCTCTGCACGTTTTGGAGGCTCTCGTGTTCGGTGCCGATTACCTGGCTTGTGAGCTGGTGACTGACTCCGGGGCTGGTCAGGGAGGA
>NW_010253766.1:2830-3178 GCF_000690775.1 Eurypyga helias
GGTGCCCGGGGCGGGGAGGGCGGGAGCAGCTGGATGGGGCTGTGTGTGGCTGGTCGGGGGCAGGAGCCGGCATGCAGCAGCAGCTTGCCATCCCTCCCTGGGCACTGGGCTGCGAACAGCCAACCCTAAATAAATTCCTAGCCCCTTTACTGGTGATAACTTTGAGAAAATGCCCTTTTTGGTGAGCTACCCTCTACTGCGGGGTCAAGGGCTCGTGCCCTGAGCTGCGAGGGGCTGGGCTCAAGTTGAGGCACAGGTTTGGGGACAGTCCCGATGGGTTTGTGGTTTGAAAGCCAACTACAGCCAGGTTGGGACCGCAGGGGCTGTAGCATGTGGTCATGCAGCAGT
>NW_010253766.1:3270-5835 GCF_000690775.1 Eurypyga helias
GGCGGGAGCCTCCAGCGGGACAAGGGCTGTGTGGCTCATCCCGGATCCACGGAGGTGCGTTGCTGCGAGCTGACTCGCTGCCCTTGAGGAGGCACAGACAGGCCCCGGGGTCTCCTTTCCGGGGGCCCAGCGCCTGTTCCCCTCTGAGGGATGGCCACAGCGAGCAGCAGTGCCCGTAGCTCCTTCCCCACCTCCTTCCCAATTCATCCACGCCAAGGCCCAGCTGCTGGAGCGAGCGATGCCTGGGCGGCCGTGTGGGAACAGCCCCTGGCAGCAGCACTGTGCAAGTGCCGGAGCTCGGACACCCCACACGGCAGCCCCAGGGCCAGCCTGGCGTGCCAAGCACCCAGGATGGGTCGGTGTGCCGCTCTCATCGCTCCTTAGCGCTCACAGCGTTCAGGTAAGCACAGGCAAGACCCATTCAGGTGGCCGCTATTTGGCCTTTCTGACCCCAAACCCACCAGCAGCAGCCTGGCCACACAGCCCAGGGCTGCCAGAGGAAGGACACACGTTGTCAGCAGCATCTGGGCCGCGGCAGCTGCGCCCTGACCCCGCAGCGAGGGACCCGAGGCCTCCCCAGTTGGTGAGAGTGAGAAAAGCCGGGCAGCGGCTGCCGGCAAGGGGAGGACTCGCACCCTTCCCCTTCTCACTAGCATCACCGTGCGGCCAGAGTGCCCGCAGGCACAGCTCCAACACCGCCAGAGCTGTTTAACGCTCATTTACTGCAAACCAAACAGCCTGAGCTGCAGTTTTATTAACTCTACAGCTTGCCAGGGGGAAGAGATGCTCCTTCAGCACCCAAACCTCAGCAGTTTAGCCCACTACAGGGAATTTCTGCCTTTCGTCTTCCTGCTTGTGCCTCCGCAGCAGCTGCCTCTTCCCCTCAAACAGCACGATGCCAGCAGCGACAGCGGAGTTGAGGCTGTCCACGCCTGGCACCACGGGAATGACCAGTCTCTTCCCCCCCGTACTGGCTGCGAGGCGATAGGCGTCTGGGCTCAGACCGTGGGTCTCTCCGCCGATCACCACCGCCACTGCAGCCCGTGTCCAGTCCTCACTGTAATGCTGCGCGGCCAGCTCTGGGACGCAGACGCCCGCCGCTCCCTCCTCGTCCTGGTGCTCAGAGGGAGCATCAGGAGCAGAGCCAGCCCCGCCGGCTCCCCTCGGCACGGATGCAGTCTCAGCCTCAGTGCCTGGGTCTTTGTTGTCGGCCACGCAGACCTGGACACCGGCAGGAATATTGCTGGGAAGAGATTCCCAGTCCAGGTTGGAGACGATGGGCACACGGAAATGAGCACCCATGCCTGCACGGAGCACCTTTGGCTCCCACGGATCCACACAGCCTGAGACAGAAGGGGAGAAAACAGTGACAGCGCAGTGGCTCCCACAAAGACTGCTTCAGCAGCCACCCCTTCCTGCAGCACATCGTGTCGGGGCTGGGCTCTGGTTACAAACTCTCAGGAACAACATCCGCAAGCACCTCTCATTCCCTGCCTTACCCCCACACTGAACTTTTCTTCCCCAGGGAAAGGCTCTTACCTTTGGTGAGCAGCACTTTCTCACAGCCTGCTCCTGCCGCAGATCTCAGAATAGTCCCCAGGTTTCCCGGATCCCGGATGTTGTCGCAGATGAGGAACAGTGGCAAGGAGCAGGTCAGCTGAGCGGCAGGGTAAGACATCTTGGCATGGTCGGGCTTGGAAAAGATCCCTGGGGAGACAAAGCGGTGACAGGCTTCTGAGTAACGCACCCGAAGGAGAGAGCTGCCTCTGATCTGGCTCGCCTAAATCTCACTGAAGAGGTGCTGGAGAAAGCATTCGGAAAAGCACAGCTTGAAGCCTGAGTTTGTCGCTTTACGAGGAGAACACTATTTCCCAGCAGAGCTTAAGCAACGTGCTATTAAACACGAGCATTGGAACCTTTAGTACGTAGTAGGAGCCACGTTCACGGTGACCACAGCAGGGCAAATAAAAGGGAATTCTCTCAAATTATATCACTTGACACACTGCCAGGATGTCTAGGGGAAGGTTATGAAGAGAGAGCCGTTATCCACTTATTAAGCGTGAAGGAAGTGTTCCTACAAGCAGCGTTGTGACCGTTTCTAAGGTAACTTACCTAGAAGCCCCTGAGGAGTTACGAGGTCAGACCAGCTCTTAATGTCTTCAAATTTCACCTTAACTAAGTTGGCTCGTTTTAGCTGTGCCTGGGGCAGCTCCTGCAGGTGCCCCACCGTGCTGAAGAAGAGAGTCTGCAGCACAGCTCCTGCTTCCAGGGCGTCCTTGATCAGCCTGTGACCTTCCAGCAGAACCTTCCCGTGATGATCCCGAAACTTCTTCGACTTGGCGATGGTCACCACTTTTCTGGGGAGAATCAGAGGAAAGCCGGAGAGCGGCTGTGACACCAACACGTACCCGAACGTCGCTCGGACGCTCCCCCCGGGATCTTTAGACGGGCCGTAACTGGAATCGCAGCATCAGCTTCCGCCCACCAACTCTCTGGACGTGAAACCAGGTTGGGAATGGGGCACCCCCGCAGTCCCCCAGCCCCAAAAGACGGCTGGGCCCGCCC
>NW_010253767.1:0-290 GCF_000690775.1 Eurypyga helias
CCCCGCGTCCCTTGTGGGCTGGTGGCACAGAGCAGGGCACGGGGACAGGAATACGGGGACAGGAACAGGGCGGGGGGCACCAGGCTGGGGACAGGGAACCATCTTTCCCACCCCCCTTCCCAAATAATCTCCCTCGGGGCCTCCCCAGGGACCTTGCTGGTGGGGACGGCCGGGCACGGGTCCAGGCCGGGACCTGCCACCTCACCCCAGGCCAACGTCCTCTCGCCGCGCTGGCGCTTTGACTCCAGTGCCACCAACCCCGATAAACCGCTGACCCCAAAATTGCACAA
>NW_010253767.1:432-902 GCF_000690775.1 Eurypyga helias
CCTGGGGAGGCTGCGCCCAACCCGCCGCGTCCTGAGGGTTTGGTTCGCAAGGAGCAGAAAGATTAATTGTCCCGTCAAGAAGCAGCTTGCCAGGTGCTCACGCCCAGGTCGGGGACTGGAACGGCAAACTTGGGTTTTTCTGCGGGCGAGTTGGGAAAAACCTGTTTGTGTGACCCGTTTGCCCAGGAGAAAAAGGGGGTGGGGGGTGGGCAAAGTGCTTTGGCGTTGGGCTGGTCCTGCTTGGACAGGGCTGAAGGTGCGTCCGGTTTCCAAGAAAATGGGAGGGAGAAGGGAGCAATTTTTGTTGGGTTTGGGTTTCCACGTGGCAGCACCAATAAAATGACAGATAGGTGGGTGCCTTCATTTTTACAGTGGAAGGAGAAATGCTGGGGATGTTTGGGGTCAGCTGGAGACGGTGGGGTGGATGGAGATGGGGGGGCTGGATGGTGACGGTGGGGCTGGATGGTGAC
>NW_010253768.1:0-7943 GCF_000690775.1 Eurypyga helias
AGACGGGGGGGTCCCTGCCCCCGGGAGCTGGGGGGGTCTCTGCCTTCCCTGGGGGTGCTGAGGGGCCACGGGGGATGTCCCCGAGGGACCTCCCTGACATGAGGGGACCATGGGCTGAGAGACACTATGAGGGAACTGTTCTGGGGGAGGTGTCCCTGCCCTGGGTGAAACACCAAGGACCCTCCATGACATGAGGGGACCATGGGCTGAGAGACACGTGAGGGAACTGGTGTGTGTGTGGGGGGTGTCCCTGCCCTGGGAGAAACACCAAGGGACCCTCCATGACATGAGGGGACCATGGTCTGAGAGACACCGTGAGGGAACTGTTGTGGGATTGGGGTGTCCCTGCCCTGGGAGAAACACCACGGGACCCTCCCTGACATGAGGGGACACCAACGGGTTCTAACGGAGACTGTGAGGGACCTGCTGTGGGATGGGGGGACGCTGAGGGGTCCCTGTCCCACAGACGCTGGGGAAGACACCGTGAATGAAGGGTTTGACCCCACACACTTCACAGCAGCTGCCCACGACCCGGCCTCATCCCTGGGACGGGACCGGGACAATGAGGGTGGGAGCGGGAGGTGTAACGAGCACAGTAGGGCTGGCAGAGGCCCCTGGCCCTGGTCATCCTCATGGAAAGGTGTTTAATGCCACTCCTGTACGGTCTCCCTACCCGGAAAATGCTGGAGACTTGCGTTCAGTGGAAGTTCAGGTCTCTAGCAGAGTTTCCATTTGCTGCACGAGGACTGCCAAAATCAACATTTCCCTACGACATTCTGAGAGAAATAATGCAAGTAGCTTCTGTGATCTCCTTTGGTCGCAGCCGATTTATGGTCCTGGGCTGGATTTTTCAGAAGGGAAGGCTGTTCTCCTCCCTTCCCTTGGCCTCTGGCTCAGATGCCCGGTCTGAAGGAGCCATTCTCCAATGATTTTTGATAACGTGCTCCGGACTCCTGTTTTTGAGGATCACGGCTGCTTGGCACTCAGCCCAGAGCGAAAGAGGAAAAGTGGCAACTCTTAAAGGAAGAAAAATGACGATCTATCACGGGACAGACTGATTCTTTGAGAGCCTGTTCAGAGAAAGAGCCATGCTTCCCCCTAGCCTCCCCTGTATTTCCTTCACCATCATTTCTAAAAGGGTTTCTAAGTGAGCTGGAGATCAGAAGAGTGCAGAACAACTCTCACTTTTATGCGTTGTGTGCCCCAAGAGGGGCAAGAGTGATGGCCCTTGATGGGCCCTGGTTCTCAGAAGCATTTTGAGCATGTTCGCCAGAGCCCATCCCAGGCTCGTGGCTGTACGCAGCCGTCTCAGGAAAGCACGGTTGCTAGGGTGAGTAAATGATCTTTTCAATAGCTGCACATGTTTTAAAATAATGAGTATCTCTTGTTTAACTTTCTATACTTTTTATTCTAAAAGTTCACAGGATGGCCAGGAGGAGCAGCCAAACTTCTGTGACTGGAGCAGAATCAATACACTGAATGCATGGTAACGAAGTACACAAAGATGTATGACTCATAGCTATGCAATGTCACACTTGTGTAATCTTTCAATGTAAACTCTTTTCCTCTAATAAAATGTTAGTAAGTGTACAATACGTATATATGGTGCTGTGAGTCAGCCAAGAAAATACACTCTGATGAATTCAGAATGAATGTGAATGTTCCCTTGATAACACACCCCGCATGTCTGTGTCAGTTTATGTGCTTGTGATTTCAGCAACGGCTGTAACAAAATATTTTGTTTCTAGGATATACAACCGTACGTGTACATTTCAGTGAGAAGCTCCAGTCCAGCTCTCTTCCAGTAGGCACTGACACTGTCACCTAACTGTGTTTTTTCTTTGCACAAAGGAAATGTTTAGTGGGTAGTGAGAAGGAAAGGCATGTGCACAAAATCGTAAGTACACTGCCTTGAGTTTCTTTTTGTTTTCAAGCAAAGAGGCAAAGCTAAAAACCTATAGTTGTGCTAAACCTGGCGAGACGAATGTGAGAATTTATTTACGCTGTGAGTCACTAGTTCGGCACAAATCGATCAGGACTTTGCCATGACCTTCCACTTGGTCCATGAGCATTGCGCTGACATTTTCCGGCTCTTTGCTGTATCCAACTCTGAGTATAAATACCTAAGCCCAAGACCCTGGCGCTGATCTTGTTATGGCAGCACAGATCAGGAGTGCTGCCACTGGTGTATAAATGCAAAGAATGTGAGATTAGAAAGTATTTGTTAATCTGCTGTGGGTAGAGGAGAACTAAATGATGTGTGATTTGCCTTCCAGCCAAAGTAAACGTGGCCCCAACCATTTTTGTAGGCAGAGTTGATGTTTCTAGGTGTTGCTGCTGATCTCTGTTGTTGCTTTTATATCAACAGAGACTTTTGAAGGGATTGCCATCAGGATTCCACACCTTAAGAGAAGAATCAAAGCTGGGGCTGTGTGCTGAGCTGCAACCTTGGTATAAGCTGCAGCTGGATGGGCTGGTGAGAATGCCCAGGTCACCTGGCTGCTAGAGCACTCTGAGTCATTACAGAACTCAACAAACAAACAAAAAGCTCCTTTCTCGTGGGATTGTTCTCAGAAAGTCCAGACTGCACCTAGAGAAAAAGTAATAATACCAGGGTAAATGAGCAGAGAATGAGACCTCAGCACCCCTGTTGAAATCACAGGACCAGTGACACTGTGACCAATCACTTCATATTTAAATGAGACAAGTATTGTCGTAGGATTTCCCTGCCTGCATCTCAAATTGCCATAGTTCTGTTGACTATACATTTTTTGGTTAATTTAAGCTGCAGATTCTGAGTTGGTACTTCTTAGAGTCTGCTTTCAAGGAAGCTGATAAAATGATATAAACAACCACATAAAATGAAATTTAAAGGTATTTTTTGGAGAGGTGTGTCTTAATTTGGGGAGGCCGAGTTAATCCTGTAGGCTTTTCGTCTGATTAAATTAACATCACGAATTAAATTCATGTACCAGAAGGGGCTACAAGGAAGCTGGGGGGGGACTTTTCCCAAGGGTCTGTAGTGCCAGGACAAGGGGTAACGGGTTTAAATTGAAAGTGGGGAGGTTTAGATTGGATATCAGGAGGAAGTTCTTCCCAGAGAGGGTGGTGAGGCACTGGGACAGGTTGCCCAGAGAAGCTGTGGATGCCCCATCCCTGGAAGTGTCCAAGGCCAGGCTGGATGAGGCTTGGAGCAACCTGGTCTAGTGGAAGGTGTCCCTGCCCATGGCAGGGGGGTTGGAAATGGATCATCTTTAAGGTCTCTTCCAACCCAAACCATTCTATGATTCCATACATTGGTAAAGGAGCTTTTTTGACCAGCTTTTTCATGACTGGAGTTCCCATCTCAAAGAGATAAAACTGCATCTCTTTGATACGCTTAAGTTGAAGAGGCTTTTTAAGGTTTTAGGATGATGTATTTTCCTTTAATATTTTTTGTGGTTCTCCTCTGAATTATGTGCATATTTTCAAAGTCTTTCTTGAGGTTTGCGCACTGGAAATGTGGAGCAGCAGACAAACAGGAGTCACCCCTCTCCAGCCAAGGACTGCGCTTGCGCACTTTGAGTCACGGCATCGCGCTGGAAGCTCACCCATGAGTAACCGTTACGCAAACCCCTCCTCTCCCCCAGCTCTTCCCGCGCATCTCGGCTTCGGGGTCAAGAGCAGCACCACCATGTACGTACGGTCTGCACTCAGGGCTGGCTCCAGGCTTCTCCAATGGATTTACTTTATGGCACGGGTGAAAGCAGAACACACGGGGTGCGGGCGAGAGTGGGAGGTGGAACAGAGCCCTGGGAGGCCGTGGTGAGGGGGCACGGTGCGGGGCTGGGAAGCACCATTAGATACTTGGAACAACTGGGAGAAACCCAGCTAATTTCTGCACAGAGGGAAGGTAGTGACTACAAAAAGGTACCACGAAAAGGGGCATCAACATTTGCCATCTCCAGCAGAGCAATTTTGCTGCCTCGTTTTTTTGACCCGGTGGCCTGCGTAGGGACCTTTTTTCGTCTGTGCCAAAGAGCAGAGCTGTTTGCATGGTTCATTCCTAGAAGTACAGCCTTCAGCTTGTCTCTACGGCCGTGCGTGGTGTTTGTTTCTGCCAGCATAGCAAAGCAGCTACAATAATTCTGTAACAATGGCATGTTCTTCAAATTATGTTGCACTTCCTTGAACTTTGTCATCAAGGACTTTATCAGTAACCGTTTCTGTTTTCTTCCAGGTCATTGTTAACGATGTTGAATGGTAAGTGATGATAAAAAAGGATCAAGAACTAATAAACCTGCTTGATTAAAATTTAAATTAGATTTCAAGATGCATCAGCTTGTGTTTGGAGCATTCTGCGTGTGCACACCGTACTGATTTGTCACGTTCTTGCTTCTTACTGTGAAAATCGTTTGCACGGAGGCAAAGCCTTACAGAGATTTGCCTGTGACAGCAGCACTGCTGCCTTATTTAAAACACTGTTAAAAGCCATTGTCACTAACTAAACCATCTTTATTTGTTATTTTTTTAATGTATCAAGTCCTTCAGTCTTTTCCCCGTGTTTACATAACGCTGACAGGCATCTCTGGGCCCTTCTGTTTACCCTGTTAAAATATTGACATAATATTAACATTCTTCAAGTCACCTGGGGCTTCCCCCCTGTTCTGAAATTGATTGACAATAAACATTAACCATCTGGATATGTCCTTAGTTGGTTCTTTTGAAACACTTACAAGTTACCCGGACCTGGCAACTTCGTATTGTTTGAGATGAGTAGCCGTAGTTTTAACATCCTCCTCCGTTACTGGAATGGAAACTGTTTCAACATCATTATTGTCTGATCTGAATACAGCATCTGGCTTTTTCCCAAAGAGAGAACAGAAATATTTTGTAGCACTTCTGCTTTTTCAGCGCGATTATTGACAGTTCTATCATTTCCATTCAGTGTGATGGAAATCCGAAGTGCTGTTAGTGAAAGCCTTATTAATTTAGTTCACAAAGATTAGCAAATGTTAGGCATCGGTACTTCCAGCCACTGCACGCTTCAGCCAGGCTGGTTTCCATGCAAGGGAAAAATAAGCTTCAATTTCATTTCACTAAATACATCAACTTATAGAATCATAGAGCCACAGACTGGTTTGGGTTGGAAGGGACCTTAAAGATCATCGAGTTCCAACCTATACAAAAGAAACCTTTCTCAGAAAAATACAAAAAATACTGTTCCCAGCATTGAAGTATGTTCCTGGTTTAGTAACTCGTGAAACAAATCAGCCGTTAGTGGAATTAATCGAGGTAATTGTGTATTGTTACTTGACTTTGCAGTGTGAAGAGTGATACTGTTCACCTGAAAATGATTTTTTTGTCATTTTTGATTGGGGGACACCTCAAACCTCACCGATTTATGCCAGTGTTTTAATTGTGAGCTTTGATGAGGTACATAGCTGTGTTTCTGCCAGCATTTACTGCTGTGTGTGTTGAATGCACATATGTTGTAGTGCAGATGTCCCTTTCAGCTGTCAATTAAAAACACATTTGAGAGAACTTTTTTTTTTTTACAGAACTGTGAAATGATACCACAGTTTCCAAAACTCTGCAAGCATGTTTAATTGTATCCGTGAAACTGCCTAAAATATCGGTTGCTGATTCTGACTAGCAGATTTCAGTTCTTGCCAAATACTTTGTGTTACAGAATAAGGCCATAAGGGTGTGGAATAATGGGAGTGTAGGCCAGTAGGTATCTGTGTGCTTTCATTCAGAAAAATTACTGTTACTATTTACATGCATATAAAAGCCTCCACGAGGTCAGGAGCCCAAGAAGCTTCATTTAATTCTGGAGTAGAACGGGTGTTTGCACTGAGATTTCATACTCGGCACGTCTTTCCTGATGTGCATCTTAGGACAGAATTTATATAATTGGTTGGAGACGACAGGAGACAAAATACAATGATGTCTTCTTATCTCTTCTGTCCACTTGGGACAGTTGGTAATGGTGTAAGACGTGAAGTTTTAGAACTGAGAGCTGTGTTTGGGGTCTAATTAATGCAGGGGAAAAATCTGTTTGAGGGAACTTCAAAGAACCGATCAGATGTATTTTTCTCTCTTTTTAATTTGTGAGATGTGTTGCAGTCTGAGTCAGCATGGCAGATGCAGATGGCTGCCTTGGCAGATTTTTTGTGACTTTGAAGTTCGCAGGTTTTAGCTGGGGGAGGGGGAGAGAAGACTGGACAGGGCCAGCCACAGGCAGAGAATTACTTAGAAGTGAGGAAGGCTTCGGGGTTTTTTCCCTCATTGACATGCAGGACATCTTTATAGGTTATGGTTTTATCTGCTAAGTGGAGGTTTATTCACCCAATACACAAAGCAGGAATTCATGTAGGGTGTGGGGTGGAAAGCCTTGTAGAACGTGATGGACATGTGGGGTTTAGTTCTCATTTACAAAATACCTTCTTTGTACTGCACCTGTATTATTTATTAGTCATATGTCCTGCAGTTGAGTAATGGGAAATGCTGGAGTGAGCATTTCATTAACTGTGACACTGTTAATTGGTATTGCTTGCTGCCTGGAATTACTTTCCCTGTTTGAATACATGGAAGTATGAATCAGAGCTCAGCGAGCTAGCCAGTGAGAGGAAGACAGGCAGCTTTGCATGGTAGGCTGGATGTATAGAGCAGCTGATCTCATTTGTCTTCCTGGACTGTGAAGTCCTTTTCAGACTTAGATCACCGAAGTATTCAGAATGGTATATATTTTTTTCCATGATCACAATTAGTTATATCATTATGATTAAGCCTTGAAACCTTAGTGGGATATTTCGGGACAGACTCTTTTCCAGGCGCTTATGTCCATTGTTGTGCCCTTTTTTTCCTCCCTCGAGCTATTAATGCCTACCTTTTAGGATATTTATATATTTAAATTCCTGGATACATCTGAGCTTAGGAACAATGTGTTGTGTCTTGTGTAAAATGCTTTCTGTTCAGAAACAAAAATTCAGCTTATTTTTTCACGCACCCGAAAATCTACTCCAAGTTGTTCAGCTGATATGCCTTCAGGGAATGTCACACGCTGCTGACAACAAGGTTGGAACCGAGTGCCAGTCGCCAGGGCTGACAGTGGTCAAAATTATTAATATTTGGTGTGATAGCAGGTATAGTATATACAGCAATTATAGTTGAAGAGAACAATGCTGTTGAAATCCCTTGAACGGTTACAGCTATTCTTGAGCAATAAAATGCTTTTCAAGGGAAAGCCTAATACAATGCAACTTTGTAGAATGAGTTGTGAAATTTTCTTTTCATTTGCCACATAAGGTGCCAAATAAATGTTTGCAATAAAAATACAAGCCTGGGAAGAATGTGTTTTGCCAATTACAGCATAATGTGCGCTACAAAGAAGTGTTCAAAATGGAGTTCAGTATGGATGTTAGTGTCAGGTTACAGCAGGGAAAAGGGTGCCAAAATTAATTTTGGGAAATTAATTTCCCAAATAACCAGTATGATTTTTATCCGGCATGTGCAAGGAAAATCACTGCCTCGGAAAGAAAAGTGACGGGCCTAATTCTATGCAAAAATGGACTCAGCGAGGAGAAGCAAGCAGCCTTCTGCTTGGTGAAAAACCAAGGCGTGGGGACTGCAAAACACTGATTGATGGTGGCCAATCCCTTCAGCTGGTGGTTGCCACATTTAGCTCCTCCAGTTGGCCAACGCTGGCGACGGGGGGGCACAGGGTGGGATTAAAGCTTCTGTAGCAGAAGTGGTACAAGCCACACTGGGCCTGGTGGTAACAATTTAGAGGGCCCTTTCTCCTATTGCTCAAGAGTTTGCATGATTCACCCTGTTCCCTTTTTCTTTGAGTTTCATATCACAGAAAACCGAGTTATTTTTCAACGCAACTTTTACTTCAGCCTAAAGTTAGATACCGAAACGCTGCGTCCGTCGCTACCAGCTTAGCTCAGCCTGACGAC
>NW_010253768.1:7961-26056 GCF_000690775.1 Eurypyga helias
GCTCGCTGAAAACATGCAAAAGGAGAGCTCTCCTGCGCTCGGCTTCTTCGCGGGCTGTTTTCTGCCTCCTTCTGCTTAAAAACCACCTGCTCCGATGAGATGGCAAAGTGTCTCATTCACATGAAATCAGCGCGAAGCAGCCAGCCAAGAGGCAGCGGCGTGTATGAGCGAGAGGGGATCCTTTGCAGCCTTTATATACCAGAGTTATTTTTAACCACAGCCTCCATGCTTATTACAGTGTTTCCTCTCTCAGACGCTCAGGAAGCCCACTTGGCTCTGTTTCCTGCTAACATGCGGCCCTGGCTCACAAAATCTCTGAGAACAACAGGCCTGAGACTGCTCGGCTCCATTAAAAAAACTGGCAACTTTTCAAGCCCTGACAGAAAACCTTTGAAAGCTCTGGATTTCCTCCAGCTAACGTATGAGGCTCCTACATCGGTGACAAATTAGACTGAAACAGCACAAAATGCTCCTATGTAAATAGCCTTTTTCTGCGTTCACCCTTTTAATAGTTCAAACATTATTTATAGTTATTTCCCTGGATGGAAAAATATTTTTATATTTTTCCAAAGATGGGCTCTAGTGAAATGTTTTCCCTGTTTGTTTGGGCTTTTTTTTTTTTTTCTTTTTCCTTCGAGATTTTTGTGACCGTTTTCTTAGGCTCCAGGAGCAACCTTTCCTTCCTGGAAACCAGGACAAAATGGCTGTTGTGCGTTCTTCAGCAAAAGGCCTGTGTCCAGCGCTGAGCACAAGTCTCTACTGCCGCCATTCCTCAGCTCTGAAATAATAGTCATAACAGGCACAACGGACTTCTGATTTCCTGAGAGCCAACAGGTCGGTTGCTTTAGCCGTGCGTTTTATGCATAACCTTAGCCCTTCCTATTTTCTGACTTCTCAGTGCGTTTCCAAAGGGAATTCTGCTTCCAAAAATGCTTTCAAGTATTGCAATAGATATGTTTGTGTGTCGAAATCTTCGATTGAGAGAATGCTATTCTCTCCTGAGTTGACTTTTTACAACATGCTAAGAAATCTTGCTGTGAAGCGGCTTCTCACGTCTGTCGGTAACATTGCCTTGGAATCACAGATGATAACTCCCGAACACGAGACAAGCGATTTTCTCATTTGCTAGGAGTATTTCCAGGAGTACCATCTTTGTCTGGGTCAGTGTTGCCTTAAGGGTTATTTATTGCCCTGGGCAGGATCAAGACCCATCCGTACCATCTACCTGGCCTCTCTACTCCCGGTATTAATCGCAGATGCTGCAGGGACAAGCACGGCCATTGCCAGCAGCAGGTTCACTGGAGCAGGAGGATTTCCCTGACCTGCCCAATTTCTTGCTAGCTGGGCAGTAAGGTATGGTTATTCTCCCCTCCAGTTTTAATCCATCCCAGCTTGGGCATGTTGGCTAAGGAATTGTAAGGCTCTGTTTGTCCTTAAAGGAGAGGGTGATGGAGAATTCATCCCACCCTGGAGTGATATGCCCAGTTCTTAGACAGCTAAAAGCAATTGTTTTTAATACTCTTCCAGCTCTACGGACTGGTGGAATTCCCTCCTATTTTCATTTTCCTCCTTAAAGGATTCTCTTTAGTCCTACAGTCTCTTCAGTCACACCCTGAACCACTAGATTATGCGTTAGAGAAACAAAGAAATAAATTATTTTGGTTTTCAGGTTGACCATCTCTGTTTTTGTATGGCAGCAACATTTTTGCCCTCTGCCTTTCCCTTGGAGCTTGGCTATTGTGTGACAGCATCTCCAAAGGGAAAGGTCATCTCTGTCATGAGGAAGAGAGTGAAATTGCTGTCTGTTTTACTGGTCTGAATAACGCTGCTGAAGCAGCTGTGCTTTGCTACACCAGCGACAACAAAATCCTGAACTGGCAGCTGGGTCTATCAAGCACGATCTTGAATGAGTAACTACCATCTCTCAGATGACCCTTATTCTGATTGAAATCATTTTACTCCCAAAGTTATCTACATTTCACACAGATGTGGTTAACTTTCGCAGTTGAAAATCACTCTTATGAGAAAAGAAAAATGTAAACAGTTTCTAGATGGGAAAGAACTGAATCCTACGTTTTGTAGCTTTTCGCAACTTATTCTGCCGTTCGTTCGTGGCTTGTTTGGGGCTTTTATCTCATACCATACCCCACAGCTGGGCTTTGGCTGTGCCAAGGGCACCCTCCTTTGGATGAATCTTGGTGAGCAAATTTTTTAAATTCAGCCTGTCATTTTGGCCAGTGATCCTCCTTTTGCAGCTGTAAGCTCTGTAGTTACAATCACAGCTCGCAGCGTTGGCCCGCGTAGTTTATGGAACAAGTGGTATGCAAGAGCAGATTCACGTTTATTTTCAGGCAGGAAACCAAGAGTGCAAAAATGCATCATGAACTGAAGGGTCAGGGTGAAGCCTTTTTAAAAAAGAATCAAGGTGGTTGGGTTGCGTTTATCACGCGCCGTCAAGCGGTCTAAAATTGACTTGTTTTGATGCTATTTGGAGCTCAGCGTAATGAAAACCTGACTTTGTGCAGATTGACTTTCTGCGTCACAACCCGTCTTGGGATAGTAATACCAACAAGGACAATTAGTTTATGTCGCTCACAATTGCTGTTTGTTTGTACTCGGTGGTTTATGGTAGAAACTGCAGGGCAGCCTTCCATTCCAGCTCTTGCCAGTGGCCTCAGTAATTGCCCACTAGTCACCGAAGGACAGACTCACCAAGGACTTTCAAAGCTAACTTACCCTCCTTCAAATATAACTGAAATTTATAGCTAGCAGCTTCTAAAATAACTCACATCACTACCACCTCCAAAAACAGCTCTGGGACCATGTGGCCTTGTGGTTATGGCTCTGGGGTTGTGGTGATGAAGTCAGAGATTCAAATCCAGTTGTAGGGAGATAAAAAGCTTCAAAGAAAGTGAAACTGTTTTTGCCTTGATTATGTGGAAATAATAACACCTCATTTTACTTACACCTGAAAAACAAAATTCATAGCTAAAAATAAGGTACGGTGCAGAATACCATGTCAGGCCAGGAGATGTATGTGGCTGGTGTGAAGAGAGCTCGTTCAAACTGACATGTCAGAGGGGTTTGCTTCTCTTGGTACATCACATCAAGGTGTAGGGTGATACAAGTCAAGGTCTGAAGCCTCCACAGGCAACACAGTCAGAGACTGACGAGGTCCACTGTAATTTTCAGAGTACCTCTTGGCTGACCGACTCCGGGCTTGGGGTTTGAGATGGGAAGGGACTTTGTTTCCTTGCTTGCTTAGAGCCTCCCAGAGGTTTCTCTACGCATTAAAGGGCCATTTACATTGCATGGAGGGAGCTCCATGAGAATCCCATGGATGCTCTGCTGGAAATTGTTATTAATATACAATAATTGGTAAACATAAATAGAATGATGGCTGTATAATTGTGCATTATACAGGCTCGAGGTGGACAAGGTGCTTCCTGCTGTTAGAAAGCTGCTTTCCTGGGTTGCAGTGCCTGTGTCTTGTCTCACATTTTGGAGTCCTGCTGCGGGGAATGTAGGTTTTAAGTTGCTGTCGGCCAAAGCCGACCTGCTCCAGGTGGAGGGGCTGAAGAGACGGCCACTGCGCGCTGGCCAACGTCTTGGGACTGAAATAGTGTGCGTAGAGAGGTATCTGTATGTTTATGCACACACACACACACGCACACCATGGGTATTCAAGTGCCTCAGGCCAAAGAGGAATCTAAACCTGGGCTAAATGTAATTAAATTGCTGAGTTATTTGGCACAAGGAAGCACCCAGGTCTCTTCAGCTGGAAGCTCTGGCTTCCCCCTGCATAGGCAGAGTTATCTCAAAGCCATTGCTGTCCTGCTGAGTTACTCCTACAACCGGTTGCTATGTTTCTGGGGGCCTTGCTGAGAAATCCTTGAGGGAATTTCCTTAAAGAATGGTCCAGCTCTGACACTGGTTTTGGGAAAGGCACTAATCTCCCACCCCACATACCCCACCGCCCCCAAACTCCACTAAAACCCCAGGCTTGTGATGTTAACTTCCAGGTTTTGTATCTCTCACTGCTACTGGACTGAATTCCCACCCTTTACACATGGTACCAGAGGATTTTTAACTTAAGCTGAGAGCAAAAGCCAGGTTCCAGCCTCACTCCTTTCTACATAGGATGTAAATGTGAAGGGGCATTATTTCAGGGCATGAATGTCTTGAGACCCTCTGCTACAGATCATGACGAGTCCATGGGGCTATTAATCCTAAGTATAGCTATTATTGGGTTTTGATGCTATTTAGAAGCCCCAAGTGAGCTTGCCACGTTTTATTTAGCTACATTTCAATGGGAAAACATGGAGAGGATAATGAGCATCAATGGTACATATTGTCCCTACAGTGCACACAGAAAATCCAAACCTGATTCATCAGTGACAAGCTTGGCAGATTATTTCTAGAACTGCATCGAGTTTTAGTCTACAGCAGAGACAAGCACTGAAGCATTTACAGAAAGAGAACTGATGTTTCCGTTGTTGGAATCCAGTGGATATCAAAGATGTCTTTGAATTTCTACAATTAGAAGGAGCCAAATAAAAACCAAATAATTTTCCAAGCAGATGGCCTTAGCCCTCAACACCACAATTATCAAACTCCCTAAGTAGTGGTTTTAAGATAGATGTTAATGGATCTTTGAGCAAGAAGCATTAGTGATCTGGACTACAGCAACATTTTAATTAAAAAGTTGTACAATAACAGACTCAAAATGTAAACTTCAAAACATTTAAAGCCTAAATTACCATGGGTTAAGAACTGGCATTGAGTATGTAATTTTTAACATTCCAGACTGCCTTCATTATAGTTCAAGAAGCCACAGAAATACACCGTTACGAGCCAGGAATAGTTCTTCCTTTTATTTGGAAAGAGAATTACAGAGGGAGCTATTGGGAACTGAAGTTTAGTTCCTAAAGCAGGAGCAGGCTACAATATTTTTATACACAACTGCAACCACAGACTTGCACTCATTCAAACATGCCGGACTAAATGGTGCCGGCTGTATAAATACTCAACACTAAGTTAAAACACAGGTTCTTTTCTATTTCAGCTTTGAAGGTTTATCATGCTATTTCTACTTTTGCAATATCATTTAAAGTCTAGATGCCTTATATGTATTTATATATATATTTAAAAAAAAGAGCGCCAGTAACTTAAACCTACAAATTAAAAGACCATGGTTCTTCAGGAGGATTGGAGAAGGGCTGATTCCGTTCCGGTCATTGTTGATGGACACAATGCTTGCTTTCATTTGTGAACATGAGCTTAAAATTACAAAGTCAGTCCTTCTGGTTTTGTTGTAATTTTTTTCTTTCCCCAGCCAGTTACTCCTCAACTGCATCATAATGCTCATATAATCTTTTTTTCAGAAATTGGACTCACATAACTCGTTGGTATGCAAAATATGTAAGGCCCCAGTCTGCTCTGAATTACACCCATGAAACCGTTGAAACTTAAAAGGGAATTTAAAATATGCATGAGTAAGGAAAACAAATGGAGCCCTCAATTTGCAAAGCGCTTTGAGTTCTTTAGAAGATCGTTGTACATTTTGTTACCTGTGCCCTCAAGACAGGGAGGAGAGGGGATCTCATCCTTCAAGTAGGACTGTGGAAAACTAGGTCTTATCCGTGCTTTTGATAAATCAAAAAGTCCAGGAGCAGCTCCTGTCCCACACTAAGGTTCTAAATTCACTATAACTAATTAAAAAGCTCTATGGAAAAATGTCCTAAATCTCACGGCTTGTCAGAAGTCAACCATCGTTTTGTTTTGCCAAGAGCAGTAAATAAACCCTACATGAACAGACATGAAAGGGCTTTCTAGAAGTGGTTGGCTGCGATAATTCCACTCAGGAAGCTGCTGAAGAGCAGCAGAGACTGGCTGCCTTCGCGGTTGCCGTCTCTTTTCCCCGTGTTGTTACAGAAGAGGGGGAATTGATTTTGCTTTGTAGCCTCCGTTGACTTGGACACATGGAGCTGCGCTTCTGAAGGCTTAATTCTGGGAGAGAACACTTTTTACATACTTTATAAACTGTTCTGACTATTTTCAGCTTGACGATTGAACCACAGTGGAAGTGTATGGATTCAAGATATTTCTGGTGATTGTGTAACTGGAAAAAACTGTCCTGATTTTAAAGTATTTTTGGCATACAAGTGAAAGTAAATAAGCAATTTTAGAGACTCACTGGAAAGTAATTGCTCCTGCAGGACACTGGCTGTGCCAGGAACTCTGGCAGATGCACTGAGCCCTCACTATGAAGCTTCAAATGAAAGCATTTTTTAATGCAAAAGTTCAAACACAAGGATATATAATCTAAAATGTAAGGAATTTGGAAAGAACGGATGCCTGTGAAGGGAAATGTCTAAACATATGAACTGCATTAGGAGGGAATACAATGGAAGAAAAGCCTGCTAAGCCCCAGAGACACCTTGGCTTCGGTGATGGTGACACGGCCATGGCGCTGGCAGCGAGGGGGTCGAGCCCAGAGCCTGGTCTGGGGATGGAGCTGCCTTCACTCATGGCTCTGCCGGTGACACAAACCTCCAGGGTTATCAGAGGTGATCTTGGGCAGACCAGCCCTGCAAGAGCTTGGACCAGCCGAATTGCTGCTGACGATGACGAGAGAGAGCAAGAGCAAGAGAAGCACCTTGTTTCGGGTGACAGTGAACCACCGGGACAGCAACCTTTAGATAGGAACAGTCTGTCCTGGCGCTTCCAACCAGTGATTCATCGGTGACTACGAAGAGTCATAAAAGCACCACTGTCAGCTAATGTGTCACTGAAGGAAGTGTTCTGCTTTTTTTTTTTCCTAAACAAGAAGTTAACAAAGTATTATTTTTCACCGCCTCCATGCTATAAGCTGGCATTTCAAAGGCTGAAGCTACTGTCCTTTGTTGTTGCTTTACTTGCTCATCGAGAAGCTGTAATTGAATCCACCTGGGCTGTTTTGCAGGCCCCCAACTGCCAGGTCTCTCCACAACCGCCTATATAAAGCCCTGCTATTAGTTCCAACAGCTTAACAGCCGACCAGTGAACCTCAGGGGGCTGTGGAGAGTCACATACCCGGTCGTAAAGGACACAAGTGGCTTTGAAACTGGAGCCACCTGCAGAAAAACTTCAAGAGGTGTGTTTGGACAACCCCCCTCCCTCCTTCCCCAGGTTTTGTTTTTCTTGTCTTTTTTCTTTCAAGCAAACGTTGCTTGAGCTGCCCTTTTCCTGGGTTCCCAGCCTGGGGGCTACAGCACAGCAAGGACTTCTCGCGAGGTAGGCCTGTCCTGGACCTTTGTAGGTACACGTTTGGCAATCCAGCCCAAATGGCCATGTCCAAAGAAGCTTAAGCCTTCCTGAGACGCTTGGAATACTTTAGTACAGGATGACAGAAGACATAAAGCATTTTTAATGTTTCGGGATGCACGCTTTGTCTTTAGGATTTGTATCTGGGTTCGATCAACAGAGCATCAAAGTATTAAATCAACCATATGAGCATCAGCCCTCCATTTACTCCGACAGGAGATTGAATTCCCTCTTCTTGAGGTGCACTGAGACAGGAGAGAAAAGCCTCCAGAGAGAGAAAAGCTTCCCGGTTACAAATGCCATCCAGCCAGTGAAATTCAGATATCTGCACGTCTCTGGTCCCTTTTCCCTGAACGTCAAGCCATGAAACTCAGCTCCAGCTCGGTCGGCCGCTCGCTCACACCTGCTCCCTCGCAGCCGCCAAGTAAATGAAAGTTGTTTCCCTCCTTGTGCGCAGTGAGTGAAAAAGCTGCTTGTGCTGGCCTCAGGTTGGGGTATTTTCCCTCAGTGCTTCTTGCTTTTCTATAAAATGCTGCTATGGACAGTGAGTATGAAGTGCTGCAACTGTTAATATTAACAGAGATCCAGTTTCCTGACTGATAGAGATTTATAACATCATAACTCATCTTTTATTGGTACTTCATTTATAGAGCAAGCATAGTTAGTCATTGCATTTGATTAAATTATATGTATGAAAACCCATATAGAAACCATATATAACCTATCTTTACATGCGCACACACGCACATATAAACCCAAGGATTTTGTCTGAGAGGTGCGCTGGAGGAAGGCTGCAGCGGGAGAAGGACTCGACTCTATAGATCAGCCATAGTGCATGCTCTTGGAACTAAATGTTTCAATATATTTGCTTGGGACAAACCCCACAAAACCCCTTGTTGTAGGTATAAATAGGTATCATACAAAACAAGCATGCCCCAGTTAAACCCCCCAAACCCCTCAAGAAAGCCCATCCAAGGCTTCTGCCTTGAAAAGGCGGGAGATGAAGTGCAAGACAACCGCTCACTGGGTTACCCTGCTGTCAATCTGACAAGCTGTTCTAGCATGGGACCGTCTGGGTGTCTCTGTTTGACTGGGATTTTATTATTTGTGGGTCAACCCCGTCCCTCCTACGATGCCGTTGATCAGCTCTGGTGTGGGGAGGGTTGCTACGAGATGCGATACCAGTGCCGTGCCTTTCCCATCTTGCCCCTGCCTGTGCCTTCGGCCGCGTGGCAGCAATTCCCAAGTAAATGAGCTTGTGGCAGCAGGGGAGCAGCTCAGGTTTTTTTATCCCAGATCCTTCTGCAAGGGGACAATCCTGCAAGGCGCGGCCATATGCCTTCAAGGAGTCACTGGCACCAGGGTGGCAACGGGATACTGGGTGGCAGGAGGGAACCAGGCAGCTTTGAGGCGTAACGAGTCGCTTTGGGGCGTAACGAGTCGTTTCAGGGACACGGTGCAGGCTAAGCACGGCCTTGTGTATTGGCTTTTCAACTTGGCTGTTTGGCTTTGGTTTTGCCAAAAGCACAGCTGAGTTTTCAACTCCTCCACAATTTCATATCAACTGAACAAGTCGTTAGAAACCACTGAAACTCAAACCTCTACGAAAGCTATGGTCCCGCACACCGTGCGCTGCTGTACAGCGACTGATGCAGGGGCTGAGCTGACACAGCTAACTCCGAGGGAGTAGCAGCGATGCTTCCCTGGCCTCTGGAGCTGATTTGGAGGGTGCTGCTGCGGCCGGGCAAGAGACCGCTGCAGAAGTACATGACAGCCCTGCATTCCCTGGGTGCCAGGCAGCGAGACCCTGGCGCTCTCACCTCCTCCTGCTGCGTTTCTGAGCGCTGGGCGCTCAAGTCGTCTTCCCTGCAGAAAAGCGGTTCTTCAAACTCACTGTCGTCTTTGAAACGGCAGTCTGAGCACGGACAAAACTCATTGCGTCTCACCGAGAGCGTTGCCTGTCTCCTTGAGCTCTCGGCCTGTGCTACCACTGACACTTCTGTGCCAGGTGGGTATCGTACGGACGATACAACAGAGATGAAGCCCAGCTAGATTTAAGAGTGAGTGATAAGCGAGCTCTTTCGGACAAGGACTGCCTCTCCTGTTTGGTGCTTGTTCGCTTTGTGGCGCAGGGGAGGCTTTCCTGCGCTTGGGACTTCTCGATACCACAAAACCAGTCAGTGCCAAGAAAATAATACGAATCAGGGCAGGTCAGTACTGGAGCCACTTAAGGGTGATGCAATATCGCCGTATGCAATAGCATGTCTCTGAGATTCGCTCTGCTCCGAGCAGACGTGACAGGCTCGCTGAAGGAAACAGCGGGTGAAATGCTCTGGCCCTTCTGGTGTGGGTCAGACGGGGAATCGCAGCGCTCTCCCCAGGCTTCAAAAATCTCTCTCTCCCTCCAAATTACTCTTGGCTTCTCCACTTGTGCAGCTGGTAAGGACGTGCGATGAGGCAACCCCTCTAGGCACTTTGGATTTTGAAATGCGCTGCGCAGTGAAGCAAGTTAGTCGTTGTCATTCCTCCCTCCCCCCTCCCCAAAAAAATAAGGTCCAGGAATAATATCTTGGAGCCAAAGCGAAGCCTGCCAAGGAACGAATGCCCTTGGGTGGAGATTACTGATATTGTATTTGTTGTATTAGGCAGGAGAGGTCAGACCATTCTTTAAAATAAGTTACAATAAACAAACTGGGTAGCTGAGCCCTTCAAACGTTTCATTACTGATGAGTTTTAACGTTAAGAGCTTCTATCATACGAATCTTGATGAAGGGAAAGATAAATGTGCTGTTTTTTAGCATTTCACTACAAACACCGTGTTTGTGCCAACTGACACAATGATTAAATATGATCCTCTCTTCTCAGAAATGAGGAGAACTGTAACCGCACCGAGCTCTCCGCCGCTGATACAAGATAAAAAGAGTCAAATCGTGTGTGGTTTCCTTCAGACCAAACTTGTGGCGTAGCGTTTCGTGAATGATGTTGTCCAAAGTCAAAATAATCTGTTTTGCCCAAAGGTATTTTTACAGAAGACCGTAAGAGTGTATTTTCTACAGAATAATAGAAAAGGTTCGTCCATCCTTTGCACCGTGCTCGGCGTTGGCTCTTTGTTAGTGCGGATAGAGGTCCCGTGGGCACCCAGTTGCTTTCGTTCTAACGACAGCTAAAAAGGCAATTCAGCTTTGAAACAAGCTGGATTTGTGCTGGGGTTTTTCACTGTAATAAAAGTCAATATTGGGGGTGTTTTCCCACCGCTGTGCCCCAGGCTCTCGGTGCTTGTGGCTGGCTGCTCTTGCTGAGCAGTGCCACCCGTAGGCCCAGACACGGGCTCGGCTCGGGCTCTTGCGGGATCACGACGGCTGCGACTGCAGCCCCTTCGCTGACCCGTCCTGAAGCCACGGTGCTGGTTAACACAGAAAATGAAAAGCAGCTGTTTGTTTCTTTTCAAGAGTATCAGAAAAACAAGACGATGGTCTCCTCCCCATGTGGGCCAAAGGCTTCTTCAGCCTTTTCACTTTCAGCCACACTGATTGCAATAATTTTCTGCCTTTTCCAATTTATTTCATTGATGCTCTGCAGGCCCATGAGAATTAGCTACAATTGCTCTTCCCCTGTTGTAGACCAAGATAAAAGCCGTGACAAAGCCACCCAAAATAAAAAAAAAGGTGAAGAATTGCAGCCCCAGGCACCTCGCCACCCTGAGGGTGCTACAAACTGCACTTTGCAGCCTCCCAGAGCCCTGCAGAAGGTTTGGTTTGCTAAATCTAAGTAGGTTGCCTCACCCTTCTCATGAGCAAAGTGCAAGCCGTGCTCATGCTTCCTTCGTAGAAAGCACCGATGCCACGCCAGTTAACAGCAACCGCTTTTGCCAGGCTCCAGCAAAGCCTGAACCTTCGCTCGGCACAGCTCGGTCGCGCCCTGCTCCCCAAGATCTATCCCAAGCCCTTTAACTCCGCTGTAGAGGACGCAGACTCCGTGCAGTGCCTTGCTGTGCAAATAACCTGTTCTGCAGCCTTGGAGAGCAGCGCTCACACCAATGGGAATAAGATCTTGGGGGAAATTTGTTGTGACTGACACCTGCTAATTCCTCCCGTGCCCTGAGACGGCCCCGTATCCACGACATGGTCTTGAAACCTTTCCTCTGCTGACGGAGCTTTTTAATGGCTCTGCACTGAAGGCTGTGGTTGATGGGATCCAGCATGGGGCACGATTAAATGTTGGACCATAAAAAAGCACGCTGAGAGCCTCCCTTCAGAACTGCGCTGTGGATGCGGGGAAAAGCAGCTGTAACATTTATATTCTCTCTCACTCTGTGGGTATGGGGAGAGGAGATGGTCAGAAGCCAGGAGACGTGAGGCCTGCATCCCCCACGCAAGCACAAAGCCAACAGCTTCTAACCCATATGGCAAAGGATAGGGTAACCAACGTCCTGGGGAGGGGAAGGGGAAAATACCTGGTATTCAGTCCAAAAAAGAGGCAGTACTTCCTGCAACGGGCTGTGTACGCGGACAGAGGGCAGGGAACAGAACATTTTTGGTACCAGCTGCCCAACAAGGCAGGATGGGGCACACCACGCGCCGTCATGCCTTCCCACGCTGCTGGCTTCCCCCGTGCCCTCGCACAACTGCCACTCTCACCCGGGATTCGTGCAGGAAATGCGGGTGAGAAGTTCTCCGAGAGCAGACGTAATCCTGCCGCGGGGCTGCCCGCGGAGGCACCCGGGCACCAGCCTCCCTCGGCGGCGTGTTGACTCAGCACGCGCTGCCCCGCGCTCAGCCGGGGACGTCCCATGGCACCTGCAGGAAATTTAAACTGAGTGTGGAGGTGTGCGGCTGGTTGCGAGGGCAGGAGCTTTGATGAGCTCAGCGGGGGAAAACACCTCGAGGAAGGATTACTCTGAAGTTTTGGAGGCAAGGGACCGCCAGCGTCCCTTACAGCATCACTGTCAGTGTAACGCGCTGCACAGAGTCCACTCCACGCCCGTGGACGCGAGCTGCCGCAGCAGCAGCTCTGGGGCTGCAGCTCTCGGAGAAGGTGCATCTTTTGGAGGAGATTTCCCCTTCTTCACGCAAGGACCTCTGAGCTCTCCCCTGCATCGATCCTTCCAGCAGCAAGCGCGTGCACGCAGACGCTCCACTGGAAGAAAACGCCCCTTTTCTAGCTTGACTTTGCTTAGCTTTAACCCTCAGCCATTGCAGCTGCTGTTTCTTTCCTCTGCTGAATTCATGTTCCTACCCCCATTAAAAAAAATAATGTTGTGTTTGCTGCAAAAAAGAAAAATTGCACTTCATTAATCTAAACCCCTCTGGCTACACTGTCACAAAATACCGCTTGGAAAAAAGAAAGCTGCTTCGACTGCTGCCGCGGAGAGCTCGGTTACTCAAGCACTTCAGTCAGGAAGACCAAAATGTTCCCTCCTTTCCCGCCACCTCCACCAGCGTGTGTTGCAAGAGGGAGAAAACCAGCTCTTACCATGCCCCATCCAGGCCCTGTGTCAGTCCCTCAGAAATAACTCCTGGTGTCATCAGCCCCTGGTATTTTTGGTGTTGGACACAATACACGGAGATAAGCTTGGGGACCTAATTTTGCCTGGCAATCCAGAGCCATCCGAGCGCCACAGCTCCCTGGCTCTCGCAGCACGGCTCCCGGAGACGTCGGGAGGATTTGGGCCAGCACTGCCCGGGCACGGCCAGCGTCAGCCGGGGATGCTGCTGTGTGCCAAGTGCAGCTTCTGTGCCCCACCAAGTGCTGAAACACCGCTGAGGTTTTTCTTTTGTGCTATAGAATTAAAAAGAAAAGCAAACTCCTGCCTTTCCTTATGGTGAAAGTCGGTTTTATCACTAACAAAACGATCCCTTTGCCCATCTCTACCAAAGAATTTGCTACATAGAAATACCTGATCTCTGAAATCAAGGGATGTTTAAGTGTAGTAAGAGCGGAGGTTAGAGAATCCGACTGTGATTCTCTAAATCTGACTTTGTAAAAGCAGGATGGATTAGTGCAGTAAAGGCTGTGTATATGCTGAAGGACTAAAAGGAACCCCCAGTCATTAGAATTTCTCATTATGCACTTTTCAGGAGAGATTTTGGGCCATCATCTTACTGGGGCTGTTGCTGTCGTTTTTCCTTCTGGGCAGTTGCAGTTACATAGGAGCAGAACAGTGACAGCAGCTGTGGAAAAAAACACCCCAGCTTTATCAAATGGTCCGAATGAGGTTCGCTGTGATCAGCCAGTGGTGTAATTCCGTACGGAATATTAATTGCAATATTGGCCCCCTTCCAGCTCAGCCCTTTACAGCTCCGTTTAAACGCTGTTTGCTCTGATCTCATACAAGTTATAGATGTTACCGGACTTTTTTGCCATTAACTGCATGAGGCAGAAGGGCCGTTCCTTTCCACACACAGATCATTCAGCGCTCGGAACGCTTCTCCTTTCAGAGCCCAAATAGAATGTTTTATCATCTAGTGAATCTGAAATGGGCTTGGACAGAGCCCAGTCCTGCACCATAGAAGTCCGCGAGTATTTAAGGAAAGCTAAACAAGGCCGGCGTTGGTATGATTTACGGATTCGTCGTTTATTTGCTAAAGGCTGCTTTACAAGACTTATGTCACCATGTTAATTACTTTAAATACGTCCATCTGCGCTCAAATAATAAAAATATACGTATGAACTGTAGGGAAAAAAAAAAGGGCAAGAAGAATCATTCACGCTGCAACTATAGCAACTACTAAAATAGCAAAGCACACTGATTTCTGACATGAACCTGTTCCCAATGTCCAAAAGACACTGTGTGCTGCGAGCTTTATATACCAGCTCCCAAAATATCCGAGTCCTGATAGGATGAGAAAATACTGTCATGTTCTTGCACCAGGCCAATTACAAAGCTGCAGTTCCTGTGCCGGTAAAGATGTTTCCTGTTGATAAGGCAAAAGGACAACATCGTACTTACTGCCACTGTTATCTGGGACCCTTGTGACCTCTCGGAAACTTTGACAATTGTAGAGTTCACAGCACATCGAAGTGCTCTGTCTTGTGCTTTTGTTTTAATAAATAAGCAAGAAAGAAAATAAACACTCGTTCTGCAGCCGTGTGCTCGCGATTGGTCAGGGGGTAATTAGAGGTGGCTGGGACGTAGATGAGAGCTCGGCTCTATTCGCAAAGGGTTCCTACTGCGGGCATGGGGAGTGCTTCCCTGATAAGTCCTTTTCTAAACAAATACAGTGGAAAGGTGGAATTTTACACTGGAATACTTTCTTTTGTCAATTTTAAACACATTCCTTTTCAACATTATAGACTGATTTTTTGTGTTTGAAGATGAAAAAGCAGATGTCATTTGTTTATAATGCTGGCATTTCCAAACAGACCTCATTCAGACCCCCAAGACTTTTCTCCAACTTTTATGCCAAAGTCTCTTCCAATTCTTCCTGTGTTTGTCCCAGCTCCGTGGCTAGACCGCAGCCAGCACTGGTGCGCAGCCGGGAACGCAGGACTCCAGGAGCTTTAAGGAAGAAGTTCTTGAAAATATGAAACTGCAGCTCGGTTTGGGTATTATATCACCTCTTAGCTGTCTCTCTCTATTGCGCAGTTGAAATGTCCTACCTGACACCCAATTGGTATTTGCCAGCCCACGCACAAAGCCCTTATGGCAAAACCTCAAACTTGACATGACAAGAAACCCAGTACCTCTGCCCGCTCCTGGGCTTTGTGGGATTCTCAGGTCCCTCATTCCCTGCTGGCGCAGGAACACGCTTACGCTCAGCAGAACACAGGTAGGAGCCAGCAGCTTCCACGAGCTCTTTGACCACGGCTCAGAGTGGAAGAACGCAGAGCGAGACTTGCCCTCTCTCTCTGGTTTGGAGCACAGGCTGGACACCCGATTTCCCAGCGCTACAATCCGGAGCCTGCCTGTAAGGAGTCACTCTGCAGAGCCTTCCTTGGGATGCAACAGGTACCTCAGTGACTTGTAGCCCGGTGACTTGAAGATTTATGGATTTAGCCTAGACTGCTTGATTTCCCTAGATACTCTTCTATCCTTCAAAACCTGTGGTGCAACCACCTCAACCATGCTGCTTCAGGTGATCTAAGAAAGTCTCAGATGAGGTTTAGGATGCTCCTGATGAAGGACCGAAAACTGTTTTTCTTAATAGAAAAACATTGTTAAAGCCTTATAACTCAATATCTGAGCTTTAGTTCTGTGCTACTGGCGAGTCCTTTCAGTGCTGCTTAACACACCCCCTCCGCTCTTCGCCTGTACCTGCCCGACTGGAAGAGCAGAGATGAAACTAGTCAGTGCTTTTCCTCGCTCAATTGTTGTCGCTGCTGGAAAGAGGCAGAACTTCTTGCGATAGTTTCCTTTGAGCGGTGCTTATTCACAGCAAGTCACAGTGGGAGAGGGTGGGAGGCAGAGTTCATTCATTTTTGTAGCATAACATAGAGCAGATTGTGTTTGGATTTCACCAGATATTTGTTGTTTTACGTTTCTTTGCTTTATATTGGAGAAGGGCCTGCAACAAAACTTTGATCCAAGGTACAAACCCACAGCCAAGATTTGAACTAAGCCTACAAAACTTTCTCCAGAACAGGCCGTGGCCCAGCACGCTGACTTTGGGAGCATCTTGTTCTTCACGTTGCTGATCATTTGATTCAGGCCTGTTTCTGCTTATTTATTTGACCATCAGTCTGCAAATGAACTTGGAAGCTCCAGGTCCTAGTCCATAATTTTTCGAGAATAACCCAGAGTTAATTCCACGAACAGCACAATGAAGTTCATAGAATCCCAGAATGGTTTGCGTTGGAAGGGACCTTAAAGATGATCCAGTTCCACCCCCCCTGCCATGGGCAGGGACACCTTCCACTAGACCAGGGTGCTCCAAGCCTCATCCAGCCTGGCCTTGGACACTTCCAGGGATGGGGCATCCACAGCTTCTCTGGGCAACCTGTCCCAGTGCCTCCCCACCCTCTCCGGGAAGAATTCCTTCCTGATATCTAATCTAAACCTCCCTGATTTCAATTTAAACCCATTACCCCTTAATGGTTGCATCAGTGCAGCTCTGCAACTGCCAGGGCAGTTGAGGAGACCAGAAGGAGCATAAAGAGATGCTGCAAGGGGGAAGGTGAGGAGGAACAAGAGCGAGGTCATAAGGTTAAGCTGGGCATAATGTCGATATCAAACTCAAGATAATCCAAATTTTCTGGTTCAACCAGCGTGCCAACCACAGAGCTGCAGAACAGCTCAAGCGGGAAACGTGGCTTTAGCCTTCCCGTGCAATGCCATGCTTTTGCAGGGCTACTGCTGATCTCAACTTCAGGTGGCTGTTTGCACCAGGCTCCTGGGAACTTAGCCCAGAAGGCATCCTGATGAAAGAAGAATCCTTCATTTTCAGGAGGACACACACAGAACCGAGTTTAGCTACAACTCCTGTCTCTAAGGTGGTTTTTCTGTTTAGGAACGGGCATGTGAGGATCAGGGCCGCGTGCTGCTGCCCACAGCAGTGGCCACGTAAAGAGCCCACACCCAGCGCTGGCCACAATCCACGCACAGACCCTGCGCTGCCAAAGCCGGAGATCGAAGTTACAGCCCAGTTCACCAGCCCTGGGAAGGGAGGAAATACAGAAGGACCCAAAGTCTTTAAAACTGGTGCGCTAACGACAAAGTGAAATAACTACAAAAGGGAACCCCCTGCATCTGACTGCAGCGAGAGATGTGACTAACTGTGCTTTCACAAACGCTGAGTCAAGGCAACGTGCCGTAACTACAAGAGAAACAAGTTTTATCTGTGCCTAGGGAGGGCATGACTCCTGTGACACTCCGGATTGCACAAAATACAGTGGAAAAAGAAGTTTATGATCGCTCATGATGTCAGTACAACTTCTGCTGTAGCATAAATGACATGTAATTAATTACCATAGCAATTAAGATTATTTATATTGTCCCTTAACTTTGCTCTCTCACGGGTTTTCTGCAAGGCCATCAACCCTCGCCGTGCCAGCGCTGCTGAAGTTACCAGCAGCAGCGGGTGTCAACCACAGAGGGGAAAAAGAGCGCTGAACGAATTGCAACGTACTGCGTTTGGCAGGAGGTAAAGATAGAGGTGCCAAGGTTTAGGTCCTTTCTCGTCACAGAATAAAAAGTCAGAAATAAGCAGGTGCAGTCGCTTAACCAGAGTCACGATTTGTTTCTATGTTTTATGGACAAGAGCAGCTCAGATTAGGGCTGGGAAGCAAACGCAAGCAGCCCGAGCAGTATTCAGTGTAAGAGGATGGCGATCACGAAGGAGAAGAAAACACATAAAGGAAAACCAACGAGTGAATCTCCCCAGCTGGAAGAGGTGGAACAAAGCTTTTTCTAGTGCACCCATTTAATGTGATGGGGAGGCAGGTTCTGGCTTCTTTTATTGCTAAACCAGCTAATAAAGCTGGTTTAAAGCTACTAAACCAGCTTTCTCTAGAGATAATCAAGTGGGAAAGGGGGGAAAACCCAAAAACAAACCAGGATATACTTTCTCATACGCTGTATCAAACAGCAGCTTCCAGCCCAGCAGCTATTTGTGGCCCATCCACGTCCAACACCACTGACGTACAACAGGGAGTAGCTGCTCCAGCGGCACGGCAGAGGCTCACCCATCCCCTCGGCGCTCCCTACACAGCGTTGGCATCACCAGCCAAGGGAGGAACAAAGAACCGCGGTGAGGACTGAGAACTCCAGAAATCACAGAATCACAGACTGGTTTGGGTTGAAGGGACCTTAAAGATCATCCAGTTCCAACCCCCCTGCCATGGGCAGGGACACC
>NW_010253768.1:26233-26492 GCF_000690775.1 Eurypyga helias
TGTCACTACAGGCTCTTGTAAAAAGTCCTCTCCCAGCACCCTTGTAGCCCCTTCAGATATCATACTGCAGAAATCATACTGCATAGGCCTAAAAAAATCTAAATATCTAGTTTGGGGGGTTTTTAAGGAGCTCAGAGAACCGAAAGCGACACCTTCCAACTCCCAGGACAGGCGTTCACAGCCGGACCCCTCCCGGCAGCGAGGGAAGCCCGCGGCGTGCCCCCAATGCCCCCTACCGGCAGCGGAACGGCGGGGGGGG
>NW_010253769.1:0-15770 GCF_000690775.1 Eurypyga helias
AAACTGTTCTGTGATTCTATGAATAATTATTATATTACTATCACCAACATTTCAACATTAAGCTATATAATATAGCTTAATATATTTAATACATTATTGAGTAAATATTATTAAATCAGTCATTAATTCAGAAACTTGAGAGCTTTAAAGTAAGCTATGTAATGCCATGCCACAGCATGAAGTAATATACTCTCCATATAGTAAAAGCAAGTTAAAACAGAGGCAATAAGCCAGACTTAAGTGATTCTCTACAAAAAGCACAAAAAGATAATTATTGCCTCTTTCATGAAAGATGGTAACAGTTCCTGGGTTCCACTCCTGTTACATGTAAGGTCTCCTGGACAATGCCACAGGCTGTTAGTAGGACAGAAAGGAGTAAATCCATTCTTGTGCTATGCTGAATGGCACTTAGGTGTTAGAAGTATACCATGTCATGCAGTTGTAGGAATGCAAGTCTCTAAATATGTAAAGAAAATATCAACAGATAAAATGAGAGTTTTAAGTATGCTCTTTCAGTTAGACCAGTATCCACACACTTTAAATTCTTCAGAATAGTGTAATAGTTTTGTGTCATGGCTTCTCCCTGCAAAGGGAGCCACATTTCCCAGCACACCATGTTTGTTCATGTGTCGAGGAATGCTGTTCTTTACTGTACTTGTGTGAGTTTGTCCATTACAGATGTTCTATGCATTGCCCCAAAATTCCCAGAATCATCCTCTGACACAACCTAAAGTTTTATGTTGGACTTGCCACCTGCCATTGTTTTTGTACTGACACCTATTTAAAGGGATATAATGCATGCTCAAGGATGTGGACCTTATGTATTGGAATTCTTTTTGGGGCCTCCAGGGAAACTCATCTCTTCATGGCACCTTGTTTGAAAACTGCTTTTACTGATATTTCAATTTAAAGACGATTCCTAAAGGTTATTCGGTTTTTGAAAGGGAAAAAAAAAAAAGTGGTTCAACAGGCAAATCTTATATTTAGAATGCAAATAATTAATTTATTATTCAAATGTCATCTTCTGATACTGCTACAACCATTTGATCTGTTTTTCTTTCTGCCAGAAAGCTTTCTCCTTCTGATGTGTTTAGAAGTAGCTTTAGTATTCACGGTTAGTAAGATCCTTCTCAAAATCAACTTTTGCCTTGCCTTTTTATGTTAATACAATTAGTTTTCTATATTTATGCTGTGTTTTTAATTCAATTCTATTTACACAGGATTTTGACTTCTGAAAAATGTCTTTACCTCTAGTAACATCTTTAATCTTTTGAATAATCATGCCTGGCATATTTGATCCATTGGATTCATTTCAGTTCATAGTGTGCATTTATTTTTAGTCTCTAACATGTTTTTACATTAGCCTTGTTGCTGTCCATAATTATTTTATCCTTTCATCTCTTCCTTTTAATTTCTCTTTGATGGACCACTTCTTTTTCTTGTACTTTTTCTTCTAAAGCTAAATATTACCATAATTTTTTTGCCTTTTTCTTTTCTCTGGAATATTAAATCCAAATACATTATGGTCAATCTCGTATGCCTTGTGTCAAGGCTCTGGAGTTTTTGAGGAAAAAAGACCTCAAACCTCACAAAACAGACAAAAACCTCCTAGCTGTACAGTTTTGACTGACAGAATTCAGTATATATTGTATCTAAATGTTTATCTTCTGCATCATTTCATGTTTGTAAATGAGAGCCTGCTGAAATCTTTCATTAGAACTTATAAATGTTTTCCTCTCTAGTTTCACTGTACACATCTATGGCTCTCGGTAGTTTTCTAGCCCTGCTTGGTTTTAGAAAAACCACAAACACATGCAGAACCATGATGATGATTCCATATTCTTCTTAGGCAACTGTACTGTTGTTCTACGGTCCTTAGTGCTTGAAGAACCATTCTAATACCTAATTTGCATTTCTTCTGCAATTCAAACCTTTTTGTTTGCCTTTCATTCATCACATATTCTTTTTGCCAAGACCTTATGAGTTTTTGCAACCTACCAGCATGCATTCCCTAATTTTGTCTTCCTTGTCTTTCAACTCTTTCTTTTTTTTTAAAGGAATTTTTTCTTCTAGTCATTCCTCTTGCCTTTTTCCAGATTCTCTTCCATTAAGCTTGCATGTTTCTTGAAGGTTAATTCCCCAAATAGGGTGTAAGGCGATCTGAAATCTTGCTTGTGGAAAAATTTAAGTAATCCCACATGAGTCAGTTTATGCCATATACACCTTGTATGTGTTCTCGTATAATGCTTGGGTTTTTTTCCACTAACCATAAGTTTACTTGGTGTGTGAAGCATTGAACATCTCCAAGATCAGAGCATTCACCTGGAGAAAAATCTGCCTAGAGACGACTACTTCTAAAACAGCAGCTTAACAGCAGCGTAGTGTTTGGTGGCAACTACTGTGTTTTATGTCTTGCTAAAATAATTTCTTGCTTATTGCTGGAATAAATAGACAACTTTGAAGGATCTTGCAGGGCAACATTTATCTGGAAGCTGAGAGGGATTTTTGAGGAAGCACTAGAGCACCTTTAAGCAGTAAAAAGGTGGGAAGGAAACATATGTCTTTTTGTGTAGATGATCATTAAACGTGGAAATAAACCATTGATACCTGTATCAAGCACGATACTTAAAAATTTCAGAAGTATGTCCAAAATCATACTTCTAAGTCAGAAGTTAATCATCATTTATGGGCAGATTTGGTCACTTTTTTTCTTTCAGTAAAAAAGGCCTTTTGCAGTAATGTTGGTGTTTAGGTGCTTGATTACTCTGTAGTGTTTTTGCTTGACTTTCAGCCAAATGTGTCAAGTTTGGTAGCAGCCTACAGAAAGTGTAGTATTTAAAGTGAAACAGTTGACCCTTCTGAGGATGGAAACTTAGTGAACAATTTGATTATCAGATGCTTTAAGCGAAGGGAGAAACATTTGACTGGGCCCAAAGGCAGCTCTATTTTACTGTTTCCACCCCTGCCCCACTCATTCCATGGTTCAGATCCAAAAGAAACTCATCTGCTGCCTCTGTGTTGGTGTGTTGGAGTGCAGAAATAAGAACAATGAAAGTGCAGCTGTTGTTATGATGTAACATTTTGGAGCCTGTCTTCAAAGGCACATAGTCTGTTTTTCTGATGTGTAGAACACCTTGTGAAGTCTATTTCTTTTGGGAAAATAATAGACTGCTCAACAATTGCATCCTTTTTGAAATGTTTGTATTTTAAAAATGTTAGTGAAGACACTTAAATCTGCAAATGGATGTTTTTAAAAGGAATCAGATGCTTCTAAGTTGACATGAGAATCTGATGTTCAGTATTCTGTGCGGTTGCTGAGCAAAGCAACATTGCTGTTGTAATGTCTATTGCTTTTAGGGATTTATCTTTTCAAAAAGTTGTGTATACAGTGAAGGGAAAATTTAGATACTGGGAGTGGAAAAGATGCAGCCATTCCTTGTAGAAAATTTCCATCGCTTATCTTGTCTCAGCAGCATAAAGGTGTGGGGAAGGAGTGACCTCATTCACCTAAAGTCAGCATGTTTTTGGAGATGAAGTGGGAACGCCTGTTTAAGGTGGCTTTCACAGCTTTCGGTGAATAATCTAACAAGTAACCATTTCTGAAGGGCCCTGTTGTGATGGTAAATCCCGTCAGGCGTGTTCTTCCACTCATTCCACTCCTGTTACTCACTGCCGCTTCTGCGTGTTGATTGGATTCGCCCTCTTGGGAGAGCAGCCGTATCCCTGCTTGGCCACGTGGGTTTGGTAGGTCTGGGGCAAGGTGGATTTTTCCTCTACAAAGGTCTGTTTCAATTCCCACTAAGTAGCAACACTGCGGGTTTTTGAGTTTTCACTGTGACATCTGTGGTTATGTCTTCAGCTTCCAAACTTGTAGAGCTATTCAAATCTATAAAGAAGTAGGGCACTTGTCCTGTTTCCTTTGGTATGTGCTGTTGGTGTTTGTCTTTGCATTCCTGTCTGCTGTGTATAGATTTTTAAATCTATTTTGTTTCAGCCTCACTGCTCTTCTTACAATTTTCTTCTACATGATTATCTTGTGTAAAGTCTAAAATATTTAGCCTGTGAGTGAGTGTATTTGTCTTTTCCACCATTTCAAACAGAATTTTGTGCTTATTTCAGCCAGGTGTTGTAGATGGGCAAGTTTCTTGTTGCCAAGTGAAATACTCCTCAGGAAATGTTCCTCCCCCTCATTGTAGTTTTTAAAACTTTGCTTTTTCTTTGACTTTTCCCTTCAACTGTTTCAATTGTTTCTACTCTCTGTCACACTACTGAGCCTTGCTAAGTCATAAGTTGTTTAAGCGTTACAGTATTCACATATGTCTACCTGGTTTGGTTGTTTTTTTTGGTGGTGGTGTTTGGTTTTTTTCACACAGAAAGAAATTACCAGTGCCATAGCAATTTGCATGGTTACCTCATCGTTATATCCAGAATACTCCATTTGCATTTATATCCCATCTAAAGGTGTGGTATACATCATGCTGCTTTTTCCTCTTTCTCCACCCTGTTATCCTTTGTCTTTGCTCTTCCAATCCTGATTGCTGTTGGTGGTGGTTGTTGTTAGGGTTTCAAATGAAGAGTGCTTTTAATGCTGTCGCGATAACTAGGTCTCACCTGTCTGAACAGTGCAGTGAAGACAGGAAAACACAGTCCCCCTCTCTGGTCGTCTCTGTCTCTCGCCAGGTTTGACCTTTAGCACATGACAGCTTATTTCTTGTGTTGCAATGAATCACCTCTTCTCCCCTCTCAATAGCATGCACACACTTTGTCTTAGGAAAGAGTTACAGCTGGGGCAGGAATCTGGCTGATGCTGGAAATAAGTATTGTTGTATGTATATTCCCTGAAAATATCATCGTTGTTATTGAAGCCAGACCAGCGTTGAACATCTTTTGCTTTCTAAAATGAGATTTGTCTGTGGTGATTCAGAAGAGAGAAGTTTGTCTTACCTAGACACCTTGTTGGTCCATAACTTCTACCTTCCTGTGAATTCTCTTGGAAAAATATCATCAAGCCATTGCAATTGACATACTTTGTTAGCTGCAGAATTTTCAGACTTTATTTGGGTTTCTGGAACAAGCTTTCATTAGGCAAGGATGGTAGATGTAAAGCTGACATCAGTTGTTTCATGGAAAATAGCTTCAAATTGACATTAATCAAGTTGTTTATAAGATTTGACAAAGGCTGTCCTGATACCACCAGATTTAGTGATGTCCCCATTATTTGCTCTACTTTAATCAGCTGTCCTACCTAAACATTTTTGTAGTGTAATCAAGAACTTATCAGGCTTTTTCTTTAAAAAAAAAAAAAATCAGAAAGTAAAAATAATTAATTTTTTTGGTGAAGAATTTCTACCTTTACTTTTGTGTGTGTGTGTGTATACATACATATATATATATTTAAGTCTGAGAAAACCCCTGTGAAGTGGGAATGTACTCTTGGCCCTGTTTTGGAGGGAACTGAGCTGACCTGGCTCTTGACAGGATATTCATCATCTGAAAGGACATCCTTCAGCTGAAAAAGTAGTAACTTCCATCCCAAACGAGAAGGTAGTTGGTGGGAGCAGATGAAGGTACGGCAAGACTCAGGGCGTATTAAGGGAGTGATGTGGAGCAGCGCTTAGCACTCGTGCTTTGCTTTCAGGGAGCTGGCAGGAATAGTTTCAGCTGCAACTGTAAGTACCTAGAAATGGGGTTTGTAATAGCTGAAGTACAATGAAGTATTTAAGCAGTCATTTGGGAAATGGATATATTCATTCTGGGAAATGGATATATTCGTTCTTCTCCCTGGTAATTTTTCAGAGGACTGGAATCCAAGGGAGTGCCTTCATCACTGAGCTATATAATACTCCATTTTCCTATGTGCTGGTAAATTCTCTCTGGTTTAATGAGGCTTCTGTGTCTATTCTTAACTTCTGCTGTACAGGTATTCCAGGCCTCCTCCTCCACTCCCTGTTTGGTGAGTGGAGAATTTGTGGGAGATAGAACTGTGATCTTCCTGAGTTGCATTAAAGTTAAATCTCCCACGCAAATGAATGCTCTTCCTCCAGAGTATTTTTTTAAAAGGGTGTATTTTTCTGAATGAAATCTGTGGCCGCAGCCCTTTATAATGAACTCAGGAGTGTTAATGAGCACTGGATGTGTACTAAGACAACTAGGGATAGTATTTAAGGATTAGCGTGCTTAGTCCAGGCATTCTAGATGGGTTTGGATATGGAATAGATATTAAGCCATCCATCTCTGGCAAAATGGGAGCAGTTTTGGGCTTGCTTGGAGGCACAACTTGATATGAGACTAGAACTCGACTAAAACTTAGTTGTACATAAGCTCTTAAGTGCTGAAGGATAGACTACAGTTTGGGGATTACACTTTTAAGTCCAAATTAAGATGACCTCACTTGTAGGTAATTCCTTGAGGCAGGTATTTGCTTCTGGTCTTACAGTTCTGAAGATGCCCAAAATAATAAGGATTTGCACTATTTCGCAAAATACTCCTGTTCAAGGAAATTGAGGGGTCTCCTCTGTGTTCATGTGAGTAATAGTGATTTTACTATCCATTCATCTGTCACTGGCTGACAGATTGAACTGGAGGCAGGCAATTGGCAGTTTGCTTCTTGGGTTCTGATAAAGAAAAAATCAGCATTACCAGTAGTTTTCGCATTAACCTTTTGTATCTGTGCCTAATGGTGAAGGACCACTCTGTGAACTTCTTTCTTTCTGATATCCATCATTTAACATGTTCACAGCTGTTCTGGTTTCCTCTTTGTAAAATATTCTCAGAAGAGCTGTCAGTCATAGCTAGTAGGGGTTTTGGTTGGATGTTTTTTTTTTTTCTCTCCTTCATCTGAATTAGAGATTAGGAGCATCATGCAGAATGAAATGTACGTTTTGTGATAGCATCCCTGTTTAAGTTGTGATATGGATCTTGTGATACCTATTCATTAGTGATTTGCCTTTTAGGTTTGAAATGAAAGTTTAAAAAGCTCAAACCAGAGGACTAGTACTGAGACCTGTCTTCTTCTAGTTTGGGTCCTGGGACATTTGTGAACTTTGTGAACTCTGGTATTGCCAAAAAAAATTGTGTTCAGATTGCTGACAGAGATAATGAAACGGAAATTACACTCTTTATCTTTAGTTTCCTATTGGTCTTTCTCAGTTTAAATAAAAGATGTGTGTCAGAAAAGGGATTCAATTGATGGGTTGCACTATTTCTAGATCAGGTGGCTCGTGTTTGGAAGTATTGAACCCTTACACCACTTATATTAAAGAAAATAAATATTTATGACCACGACAATAGGTCATAAAAAAGGTCTCTGTGCTTCATCAGGTAATAGTAATTGTGAAATAACTGGTAATACGTGCATTTACCTCTGTCTTATTAGAGACCACCTTAGAACTTGTTGACTGCACTAATAACAGTAAGCAAACCGTTTTTTGCCAAGGATGAAAGATTTCTTGCTCATCTCTGATTACAATGAAAGCAATATGGAGACTTGCAACACTTTACAACTGCTTTTTTACAATGGATGTATTATGTTCTATATAAAGAACACAAGAAATCTGCTTAAAGACTGTTTTGAATCTGTAACAACATTAAATATTAAAATATAGAGTAGAAAATTGCTGAAAAACTTCTAGCTGATAATGCAAAAGATGTTAATCTGTAAATACATTTCCAAGAAATTAATATCTGTTTAGTTTTATGGAGGGGGGAATTATGACTTTCTATGTATATTTTTAGTATTTGACAAAACTGATTATTTCACTCAACCATGTTTCAAGGCTACATCCCTGTTTATAAAAATAAGAGTAATTTCAGAATGTTTTTCTGCTCTATTTTGTCCAGAGCTAGAGCAGCTTTAGGAGAATGAATGCTTTAAACTTGTTTCAGTTGCCCATTTCAGTCTGTAATCTTACTAGTTTATGGGATGTTTTGAAAATTACTTTTTTGCAATTCTTCTATGGGTAGTGAATTGGTATAGTAAATTGCATGTGCACGATTAAGTGTAGCATTTTAGCCTTTAGAATTCCCCTTACTTTGTATAATCTACAAGATGGAAAACACAGCTCAGGATGTGGTTAGCTGGCTCACAGACTCATCTTTTGACTTGCTGTTGACCAAGGATCCCAAGTCTTTTCTACGGAGTTCCCCCCAGTCTGTGTTGACTTTTTCCAACACGAGTTTGTCCCCAGGTGCAAGACAGCATTTGTTTGAGGTTCTTGTCAGCCTATTCTTTCAGTTTGTTGAGCTCCCTCTGAATGACAACCCCACCCTTAAGTCTATCTCACCTGTTTGATGTCTGGCAAACCTGCATGTTGTTCCATTGTCCCGGGTGTTGAAGTTAAGTTCTGTTGATAGGGGCCAAGCCTTGAGGAATGGCATCTGTAGCAATATGCTAGTTAAACTATGAGCAATACCACTTAGACTTTGAAGTATTGACAACTACTCTCTGAGCCTGGTAATCCAGAAAATTTTCCACCCATCTTGCAGTCTACACATCCTACCAATTTGGCAACAAAATTACTATGAAACTGCATTGAGAAACTTGCAAACTTCAAGGTAAACAGCATCCTTGGTACTTTCCCTTCCACTGGACCAGTCACCTCACTGCAAAGTGCAGATTTATCTGCCATGAGTTGCCATTTGCAGACCTATGTTGGCTGTTCCCAGTTATCCTGCTGCTGTTATTTTGCACTGAGGCCTGATGGTAGACCTTGCTGGTATAGACTAGCAAGGTACTGAGCGTCTTAGCCTCTTTCACCTTTCATGTCCTTTGTCACTAGGCCTTTCCTCTCTTTCACAGTGGGCCTGTGTTGTGCTTGCTTGTAGAAGGATATCCAGCATGCTCACAGAATCCCTTCTTTTTTTTCTTTGCATCTCTTGCTACTTTCAACTTCAGCTGTGGTTTTCCTAATTCTGTCCCTGCATAACTGGAAAGAGCTTTGTGTTCCTCCTGGGTGACTTGTTTCAGGTTTTGCCTTCTGTAAGATTCCTTTACTTTCTGTTGGAAGCTCCCCATTTAGCTAAATTGAAGATCAAATGGACCCTTTTCATCCTCTCTGGAGGTTGTCCTTGAAGACCAACCAGCTTCTGTGGGCACCTTTGTCATTCATAACCATCTTCCATGAGATCCAGCTTAGCAGATCCCTGAATAAGTCAATTTCCCTATGATCCAGGGTTTTTCTTTGTTCCTCCTTTTCTTTAGAATCCTGAGCTCCAGTATCTTGTGTTTGTTGCAGCCAAGGCAGCTGCTGACTTCCACATCTCTTAGATGTTTTTAAAATTTATGAGTAGAAAAATCAGTAGAGCAACATTCCTACCCAGTTTGTTCAGCATTTGTGTCATTACTGGCCTCTGTGCGTTCGAAATCTGGGTTGCTTGTGCCCTACTGTGTTGCTCTTCCAGCAGAGGAAGTGGTGGTTCTGTTCCACCATGAGGTCCAAGGGTGAGCGTGTGGAAGCTTCCCTTGTTGCAGTGTCCTGTGTGAGCCTCTCACCTCGCATCTCCAGCACCTCAAAAGCTTGGTTTTGTCAGGTTTAGAAGATACCCTCCTCAAGATTCCCAAATTTGTTTTGGTATGCAGAAGCAGTAATTAAGCACAAGTATAGTTTATGGGAGACTGATGGGTGTGCCATCCAAAGGCATGCGACTCATTTGGCATATATCAGGTAAACACTTATTTTCGTGTCCATATATTTCAACACACAAACAGATGATTTAGAAGTTGGCATTTCTGCCTCAGTCAATAATTTAGTTTGACCTAAATGATCAGTGTACATCTGCTTTTCTGTTTATTTTTCACCACAGAGATACATACTGTTGAGCTGTCTGTGTCTCTTATTCTGCATACTCTAGGATCAATATTAAAAAATTTCCAGTGTTACATTGTGGCAAAAGTGGTCTGTACTGGTGGTACGTGCAGTGTAGGAAACAGAAGTCTGATCTCATGGAATGTGTTGAAATGCAGTAGCTAATGTGTTGGCCAGTTTGTTAGCCAAATTTTGAAAGAAAAAAAAATAGACCAAACAGACACAAACCTCCCACCCCTGACATCCCCTATCCACTAAAGGCCCAGAAGTGTTAACGTGCTGCAACTTTTCATAGGGTTTTCAGGAATACACCTTTATAATGGTGCTATATTAATTCCGTGTTATCTATTTAAGTCTTCAGAAGCACTGTATTTCTAATGAGGATGAAGCTTTATGAGGGAGAACCCTTTATAAGGGAGAACCCCTTTATAAAGAAACCCTGATGAGGGAGAACCAAGAATACAAACCTGTTTCTTTTTGGAAAGGATTTGTTAACTCTGCACTTAAGTAGCTGAATACATTTTTAATAGTCTGTTCTTTTTGAATGTCAAAGAATACCTTGTGTGAGGTAATACTGTCTGCCTTGGATTATAATGAACAAGCAAAATGTTAAGTATCTTATTTACTCTTTAGGATTTTAAACATTTAGTGCGCATCAAGTGTTTCTTTTGGTTTTGTTTGTATTATCCATTTAAAAATGTATCCAAAAACCTGACAGGCTTCAAGTTGTCAAGAAGATGAAGAAGTGGTCCTTGTCAGGACAGATCAAAGTGGAAGGGCATGGCCTGTGACCACACCAGCTGAACCACAGGAGCCAAGAGGAGGACGGAAAAAGCGTCAGATGGTAAGTTTTACAGATGAGCATGCTGAAGTGTAATTCTGAAATGGTTTACTTTTACGATACTGTAATTAATACGAGTGTCTTATCGGAATGTCAATAGGTAGTTAAAAAGTTCCTTTCAGAAGATGATTGTAATTAAGCATTAGAGTACATATTTATTAAGCATATATTAAGTTTATTTTCAGACTCCATTTCCCTAGGGATGACTTTAGGGCTTATTCAAATGCACATTCAGGGCAAAGTAAGTTTTTGAAGTTATCACAGTAGCTAAGTTACTACTTAGCCAAGTAGTTTATATTGCATGAAGTTACATAAATAATGAAGAATAGCAGAGGTGAATATTTCCAAAATAAAAAATATTTTACTGAGACGCTGAAGTTTCAGGTGCTAATTTTCCTTTGGTTTTCTCCTGATCAAAACTACTGCTACTGCTGATACAAAAAATTGCAACCTAATCTTTGTAACAAAGGGCTTTGGGGAACAATGAGAAGCTTGAGGACTGGAGCAGTATTTTATTCGTAGGGTATTTGCTTGCAACAGTAAAGTAAATATACTAATATTTCTGTCTTGGGCTAAGAAGAGATGACAGTACCTCGTATTTCTAGCAAGTATGTTCTTGATTAGTAGGGCAGATCAGACTGTAACACTGCTATAGAGGAGTAAAGGCACAAGAGGGTGAGGAGTTGGTTGTCATCCTCCTGTCGTTTCCATTTTGGAAAATGCTCTCTTGCTTTATGTTGATCACCATTCCTTATGCTCCTTCAGGATTTAGTTTAGAGCTTTAAAGGACAAACTCTGTTCTCTTATGCACTCTAAGGTGGCAGCATTTTCCAGCAGAGGTACAGCGTTTATACAAGTTGTCAGTAGTGTCTGTGACTGCTGTGTTTCAGTAGTGTTTGTGACTTGACAATTCAGAAGCTTCTGTAAATAATGAAGATTTTGTTTTGAAATATTCCATTTTTGTGTGCTGATTAACTGTTTCAGTGAATTACTCTATATCTTCCCTGAGTGGTAATACTGTAGCTTTGATAACTTAAGGATAAAAAGCATATAGCAATTGTGGGAAGAGGCTATATTTTTATTTAGGTGTACTGATGCGATTGAAGAAAAGGGAAGATGTTCCTTTCTGTAAGCCAGCTGAAGCAGCGTGCCCAGTTGTTTCGGATGTGCTTAGCTTGACTCATGATTCTTTAAACTTGCTGGAATTATTAGGATCTGAATTTTATAGTTAATTGTTCTCACTAGGCTAATATTTTTTTTCAATATGTTTGTTTCCAGGTCCCTACTCATATAGATGACGAAAGAGTAAGGTATTTTCAGGATGATGATAGGATGAGCCTGAAGGATTTGGTCAAAAACGAGAAGATGAGAACAGCAGAGGATCAAAACTCACTGCTCATGCGTATGGCATCAAAGGTAAGGTATCGTGTAGATGCCTTTTTAGTTAAGCATTTTAATATTAGAAATGTCAGGAAGGACATGAGGCCTCAGTGCTCTAGGAATGTTGCTTTTGTTTGAGAATTTTGATCGTCTTGAATAATAATCAAGTCTGTTGTAAGATGGTGATGGTCGATGTTGTCAAAATGATGGAAACCTGCATGCATACCGGAAACGTGGTGCATTCAGTTGCTTCATAGAGATGATTATGCTGTTCTTATACCTGTAGAATTTCGCAATTTTGAGGTGAACGCTTTTAGAGTGTGTTGTACATTAATAGGTTACTTATGCCCAACAAAGCAGGTTTTCCCCAAGGTAGTGATGAATACAAGCAGCATTCAGACTATCTCTTTCATCTAGAAGTTGCCAGAATCAATGAGGTTTGAAGCAAACTACTTGAAGTTCCATCAGGATGTCCTGGATAATGGGATAATTTACGCTCACAGGCCACACATTTATACATTATGGTTCCGTGAATGATTCCACTTAAGAGTGGGCAACTCACAGACAGGTACCACAGTGCAAATGGAATGATTAATTTCTTTCATCCAAACTGAGTAATAAGGGATAATTGGTATGGAAGTATTTGGCAGAGGTGATTTTCAATAGCTATGATATCCAGTTTCTCTAGCATACTTTAGATTTTACTAGGTTACTGCTCTGGTATTTTTGTGTACCACTGGGCAAGTTTTGAAAAAGCTTGTTAGCATGGAATTAGTGTCATCACAGGCAAAATTTGTTTCTCCATTTCTCGAGAAGGCTGACAAGATCCTGGAGAGCAGATTTTTTTTTTTTTTTTTTGGCATTCTGTTTTGATTTTGAAATTCTCCTTCAGGTTATACTTGGAAGAATTGGAAAAGCTGTGATAGTGCCTAGGAGAAAATATTTAACCATCTGACAGGAAATTCTTCTGGATGGACTTACAAAACTTTAGAAAGTAGTGAGTTTTATGCATCTTTTCATTCAGCTGCTTCTAGTTGATGTTCTCATTCACTGCCACTTGCATATGCAAAAAAAAAAAAAGATTATTCCACAGATTCACAGGGTGGTATGGGCTGGAAGGGACCTCTAGAGATCATCTAGTCCAACCCCCCTCCCAGAGCAGGATCACCTAGAGGAGATCACACACAAGAACAAGTCCAGGCAGCTTTTGAAAGTCTCCAGGGAAGGAGACTCCACCCCCTCTCTGCGCAGCCTGTTCCAGTGCTCTGTCACCCTCACGGTGAAGAAGTGTTTCCTCATGTTCAGGTTGAACCTTCTGTTTTCCAGCTTACGGCCATTGCCCCTAGTCCTGTCACTGGACACCCCGGAGAAGAGCCTGGTCCCATCTTCCTGACACCCACCCTTTAGATATTGATAAGTGGTGATAAATCCCCCCTCAGCCTCCTCTTCTCCAAGCTAAACAGACCCAGCTCTCTCAGCCTTTCCTCACGTGAAAGGTGCTCCAGGCCCTTCATCATCTTAGTGGCCCTGCACTGGATACTCTCCAGTAGCTCCTTGTCCTTCCTGACCTGAGGAGCCCAGAACTGGACACAGGACTCCAGGTGAGGCCTCACCAGCCCAGAGCAGAGGGGGAGCATAACACATCTTGTTCCCAGTATTTGATTTCCTTATTTACCTTCTCTTCCAAAAAGAACCCCACCACAAACACGTAAAACTTTGCTTCAAAACCTGTGTAATAGTGCAAAGCATTAACTGTATTTAACTAGCATATCTGTTATGCAAACATTTGCAAGATAATGAAACTATAAGGACACAATGAAACTTTGTGTTGTCCGCATCATATGATAAAGCATAAGAAAGAGACATGGTGGTGAACCTTGTTCATCTTCTGTTGTCTCCATTAAGTATTATCTTTAGAAGAGGTTACTTCTGTTAAAAATGGTGTTTGGGATGTGTGTGTATGAATGTATAAAACATAAATGGAATGGAATTAAAAAAAAATCTTTAAGTCAAATCTGGGCATTGAAGGTGAGTTTGTAAATCAATATTAACATGTCTTTCTGAAATTATTACTAGTGTGCTCAATTTGTCCTGTGTTAGTCTGATGTTTTCATGTGACTGCCTTGACTGAACAGTTTACAGGTTTGCTTTTTTGTGCTCGGATTCTTTTCAGAGGTGTGAAAATAGGGTAATCTGTGCTTCCTAGGTTTGCAAATGTTTGCAGTGCCTCCCTGAAGACAGAGTGGAGACTACTGCTCAGAAGAGAAAAATTCTTTTATTTGTATTTTTCTGAACTCAAATGAAAGGCCATTTTGACTTTTCTCAGAAACGTCAGTATTTATACATTAATGTACTTGGCCTGCCCCTAAAAATTCTAAACTTTGAGAAAAGTATTGTTTCTGTATTTGTATATTTATTGATTCCAAGTTGCTTCACTTCAAACAAGAACTAACATTAGACTCTTACAGTTGTCTTTGGTTTTGTTTTTGTATTTGTATTTTTTTAACATTATATTAATTATTAATGCAAGGAAGACTGGTACACTTGAAGGGAGTTCAAAGATTTCTATATTTTTCAGTTTTATGTCTTCAGAGGGAAAATTCTGATATTTGTTTCTTCCTTTTTTTTTTTTATGTGTGTGTGTGTTGTGGGGTTTTTTGGGGTTGGGTTTTTTTTTTTTTTCCTATTCTGAAACACTGTGAATTTTCCAAGTTCTTGATGACTGAGATACATAATGCAAGAGCAGCTATATGAGAGATTCACTCAGCCCAGTATTCTGTGTCCAGTGGTGAGTGCTTAGGGGAGGAAAGAGTATAAGAGCAGGTCACTTTTCTAGTGATGCAGCCTTTATCTACTTTTCTGGCCTTTAGCAATTTAGAACTTTTTATGGTACCTCCTTATCTGGTATTTCTCTCTGCTTTTTGGTGTATGGATAGTATTAATTAGGGACCTCCTAATAAACTTCCTGTTACTTCCTTCCTGTGACTCCTCATTTACCATTCCATAATCTGTACCTATTGCTAAAAGGGATGAGCTATAATTCTTCAGCTTTGAAGAAAACGGAAGGCAAAATCTTGTATGCATAACATCTTTGATTAACAATCTTGTACCTGCAGCCAGTTCTCAGTCCTGGCTCATTGCTGGCACATGTATGCCAGTGGTGAAAACATTCTAATGGTGTGAACATCCTCCCAAAATGGGATAAAACTTTATTTAATTGTTTTTATTTAAAAATAAATCCAAGGGTGGGTGAACAGAAGAATAAAGATCATCTAGTGGTTAAAAGAAAAATCAAATCCAGAATCCAACCATTATTTTAAAAGTACTTGTCATATCCAAATAAGGAGAATGGGAATGTAGGTGAGCCTCACAGGCTTAGAAGTAAGCTTTGATAAGAAAGATTGAAAAACTACCTTGAGGGAATTACTTCAAGTAATTATTTGGAGTTTGCTGGAAGCATAGAACTAGGAATTAAACTCATTGGAAGCAAGAGGCCTGCAGGAATGTGGTGTTGAAAAAAAAATTATTAAGGTATAATTGGAGCATTTAGGATAGATAAGTGCATGCCAGAATAACATGAACTATTTGCATTAATATCCTCTACAAATCTGCATGGCATTATTGGCTCTAAATCGGAGACACATGGATTTGATGGTGGACCAATTGGTGTATAAGGAATTGGCTGGATGGCCACACTCAAAGTGTTCTGGTTGACGGCTCCATGTCTGAGTAGAGACCAGTGACGA
>NW_010253770.1:0-31027 GCF_000690775.1 Eurypyga helias
CCTTACCCCCCCCCGTACGCAGAACTGGCAATTGTACTGCCCCAGCTCAAAGGTTCAAGGCAGACCCTTGTGGGTTAGTCACGTGAAGGGGGTGGCAATACGGTCACAAGGGATCTGAGCAACCTGGTCTAGTGGAAGGTGTCCCTGCCCATGGCAGGGAGGTTGGAACTAGACGGTCTTTAAGGTCCCTTCCAACCCAACCCATTCCATGATTCCATGACCTCCCCGCCGTCAGCAAGCGCACACGCTGGGCACCCGCAGTCGGACTCACCCTGTGAGGTACTGCCGGTTCCCCACACGCTGCGGGAAGGAGACAAGGCAGCAAAGGTGAGGATGAGAGCCGAAGTCAACACATGCCTCTGTGTGTGCACAGGAGTAAACACAGGCAGAAAAGCAAAGATTAAGCACACAAACTTGAAATATAATTTTAAAATATTCAAGAGGAGCGGTAAAACGTCCTGGTAAAACACCATTTTGGTTCAATAAAATATTTTATTGCCATGGGATTTTGAAAAAGCAGGAATTTATTTACAGACATTTTTCTTCCACAGTGAAAAAATTCATGGGCAAATATTCCCATTTTTCTCTTTGCAAAACCGTGGACTACTTATTCTCATTAAAATTGTTATTCTTGGTGAATAATACTAAAGTATACATTTGCATACATATGACCAAAGTATACTTTCGTAATCTTTTTTAACCACACTTTAAAATCCTTGAAACAAACACTGAACCGTTCTGAATTGGATAACAATCTCAATTTCTTTTTTCCTTTTGAAAAAAGTCTTTTTTTTAGGGCCACTGCTTCTGTCAAGGGAAAGGGTAATCTATAGATGGCCTAAGACATCGTGACCTACTGGAGATTTGACTCGGATATATTGAGTACATTACTACAGGACACTTACCACTCTGAGCCTCAGTTTCCCTTGTTGTGCAATGGTGAAACAACTCTGTCTTTAAAAAACACTCCAGGGTCTGAAGATAAAGTAAACCATATGATAATTGCCATCAATCAGAGCAGCATCCAAGCAACTAACAGCAAAATGTGGCTCATCTCCCAGATTAATATTTGTTTAAACATGCATAGAAACAAATAATCAGATGAGAGAAAGCTGTTTTCATAGGAATCACATGTAGTAATAAGGATATTCATTACACTTTTTGGAGTATAAAAGAAAAAGATGAGTGGACACACATCTAACTTCTCTCATAGAGTTGTATTTTGTTTGTAAAGTCAACTGGCCCCTATTCCTCCTACTCAGAGGAATCTTTGATAATTCACATGTGAAATTAAAGGCATCTTATTTATTCAGTTATTTATTATTCTCTGTAAAATGAGTTAGGAATTTGTCCCCGTGAATAATGTTAGCCATAATAGTTAATTTACTCCTATTCATTGGCAGTAATAAAAATGTACAAGGGGATGCGGAAACATTATTATTTCTTGCTTGAAGTGCAATTTCATGTGGTGAGAAAAACATGCTAATATGCTGCAAAGTGCTACAGGAATTTAGTTCTCAAAGGAATGGCGGTATTAAATGTATTCTGACAAGAAGGGGCTTTGGAAGGGAAACATTTATCTTCATAAAGTCATTAAATTTACTGAGCGGCACCGCATTCTTAGTGCAATCTGCTCACTCCATTAAAGGCAGAGCTGTGGAACAGCCTCTGCTGTATTAGGAGCATCTACATTTTTGAAAATTGTAATAATGGGGAGAAAGAAGACTTAAGGAGAGAGAAGAATATATCTTTCCTTAAAAGAACCCTCTGCATTAGAAAAAGACAACTCAGAAATCACCACTCAAAAAGAACAAGTTTCACTGCCTACCTCTGGGAAGAAACAGGGCAACTTGGAAAGATAAGACTTTAAAACACTGAAATGAGGACTAATGGCTTTGAAGGCATTGGCAGCATGTAATTGGCATGTGAGAGATGCTCAAGGTAAAGGGGAGGGAAGGGCAGCTTTGCACAGTCATATTTGTCCTGTAACTACTTCTTCATGTTCAACCTTATGGCAGTAAAATGGAATTAGGGTGAGCAGGTAACTCTTGAAACTGGAGATGCTGTTCTCAGTGTCATTTCCCATGCAGTTAGTTACTTTATTTCTCTTTGGCCTCCACAGCTAGGTATGTTTTAAGTAAAAAGACAAAACTGCACGCCTCGGTGCATCAGTATTTTGGGTGAAGTCTACCCTACCAGTGCAGACACCCCGATCCAAGGTCCTGGGTCAGAGTCACACCACAGTAATCTGCATAACTGAAGAAAGTCCTTCCCCCAGAGGAAGTAGGATAATTCCTCCATACACGAGAAAACTAGCAAGGGTTATTTTTACAGAACTTAGCACAACTCCAAAAAGAAAACAGCCCCAAAATAAGTCATGCCTTAGACGGGAAAATTGTTGCGTGGGAGGCACAAGAACCAGGACACACACATTGTTCTCCTGCCCACCATACCCTCTTCAGTAACTTCCGATGCCGCCGCTGGAGGAGGAAATGACCTGCGCTTGCTCCCATTACAGCGCCCATCAAGAACAGAGAGCTAATTAAGCACCCGTCATAACACTGTAACATCATAACATATCATCACATCAATATCGTCTTTACTGCATGCACTTTATATCACTATCACAGGGTGCCAAACTCTCCAGGAGCTCGTTTCAGAAACAAGGCAGCGGAAAACCGTAACATTAACAACACAAACCCACCCGCCCTCCTAACCACAAAACAACTGGCACACAGACAGCCCGACAAGGAGAACGACGTGAGCATCAGAACCTGAACCTTACATTCAGCATGACACAACCTATCTGAAACAAAGGAAGAACAATACTTTTACCACCCCTATTCACTACAGTGGGGAATATCATACCTCCTGTAGTTGACTTGGTTATCACATCCACAGACACTCAAAAAGCCCAGGAACATTTTTGCCTGGCTCATGAAAGCCAACAAAGATGCTGATAGAACTAATTGACCCCATTTTCACAGAGGTTGAATGCAAAAGGTTTCAAGCAGTGCAAGTAAACTTCTCTTCAAGCTTTTTCCTCTGCGAACAGACAATCACCAGCAAGGCCCGGAAGGCTAAGTATTCACCGCTTTGTGGATCTAGCAGGTCTAAAGAATGCCTTTCTGATGCCTTTACACCACAAGCACATCAGTTCTGCAGATCAGCAGTCTCCCACACTTAACAATATCCGGGTTAAAAGTCTGAACCTCCTGGCTTTGTTCTCTCTCTAAAGAGAGAACATAGGTTGCCATATAAACATAGTGAGTAGAAGTTAGGCAGCCTGCAGAATAATTGTACAACCATACCAATTTTGAGTACACTTGTAGCCAGTTGCAACCCTTCTGTAACACAGAAGGGAAAAAAAAAACCTCTACATCAGGAAGCCACAGACTTCCCTAATGGGTTACAGTGCATAATTGAGTATAAAGAATAGTTATTGCTTGAACTGCAGTTGAACTGAGATTTCCAGCTTCCCTAGCAAATGTTCTGCTACTGCTGCTACGCTACAGTAATAATTTCTAATTGTGTGGGTTTTAAGTGAAAACAGCACGAAACGCTGTTCGATTGGTTACTGTAAACCATTCCTTTCAATGCTACCAGGTCACTGGAACAAGCCCCGGAAATCAGAGGTCTTTTACCTAAACAACACTAGCAGAAGCTGGAAACTAATGAAGCAATATTGCAGTAGCATCACGCCCATTACACAATTAGAGGGACAGCATTGGACACCATGAGATTGTCACACACCTCGCTAATGAACCATGTTTTACACATATTTAATTAATTAATTAAGGCTGAAGTCATTCACTGCTAGCCAGCAACTGCTTTATTATACACAAACCTGACCACCCTACAAATACCACACTGGAATGATAATGAGCTATTAAGTAGGACTGCACGTTACCAGCAATTTTGTGGGAAATCAAGTAATAAGAGATCCAATATCAAATAAAAGCTTTTAATCCAAGTGAGATAATTAATTGCACCTCCTGTCTCACAGCTTTCCTAGTACTTTACAAGAAAAAAGAGCTTTCTCATCACGTTAATATGATCCTATTGCCAAAAACTTTTTTAAATTCTGAGTGCCATTTTGCAAGTCTGACAGGAATTACTATTATTTACATAGCGGTTCCTCCTTGTGATTCCAATATACCCCAGAGACATCATTCAACCCCCCAGGGAAAGATAGTAAGCCCAAAGAGCTGAAGACATGGGTGAGGAGGAAAGAGGGGAAGGCTACAGTTTCTGCATGGGAGCTAGTAATACTCCACTATGTTCCCATGTCTCATTCATTTCTCAGCCACCTATCTGCTTCTCAAAACCACAGAGAATATAAACCAGGGTGCAGAGACCATTCAGGACACTTTGCCAAAATCCAGGAAGTACTACAGTCCTGGCACTTAAGACAGGCAAGGCAGGGAAGCAGGGTAAGAGCCTGCTCCTCCAGCATTAGAGCTTGGTGGACCCTGCACAGAGCAGACTGCAACCACCTCCAAGCCCTGAACTCGCCTTACATCTTCACCACTCTGACCCTAGGACCTGTTGCTCCTGAACATTCTGGCCTGGAATAAGAAGGCATTTATGAACACGTTTCCTTGCATACCAGCTGCATTTAAAAAGCAGCCACTGCAACAGCATCCAATCTAGGTGTTCCCAGACTAAGAAGGAATGACCTCTGCCTTTATTTTCCCTTTAACATAAGGATGTGTGCTGGTTTTTGGTTGGGATAGAGTTAATTTTCTTCACAGTAGGTAGTATGAGGCTGTGTTTTGGATTTGTGAGGAGAATAATGTCAACAATATACTGATGTTTTTCGTTGTTGCCAAGCAATGTTTACATTAAGACAAGGGCTTTTTCCATTTCAGATACTGCCCCTGTGTTCCCAGCTTCTTCTCTACAAGAAGCTGGGCGGAGACACAGCCAGGACAGCTGACCCAAACTGACCGAAGGGGTATTTCATTCCATAAAGCATCATGCTCAGTATATAAACTGGGATGGGACGTGTTGGTTGGTCAGTTTTCTGAGTATAAAAACCGGGGGAACCCAGCCAGGGGGGCCTTCTCTCTGGCTGTTGCTGCTTAGGGACTGGCTAGGCCATGGTCAGTGGGTGGTGAGTGGTTGTATCATTTGGGGTTTTTTTCCATTGCTGTTTTCCTTTTCATTACATATTATCATTAGTAGTAGTAGTATTTTAATTATTATTTTCATTACATGTTATTAGTATTATCAGCGTAATATTTTTTCATTTATTTTTAATTATTAAACTGTTTTTATCTCAATCCACAAGTTTTCTTACCTTTTCCTCCCTTCTCTCCCCCATCCCACTGGGGGCGGGGCAGATGAGCAAGCTGCTATGTGGTGCTTGATTGCTGACTGGGGCTAAACCCTGACAGGATGATTGTAAAACAGTACGTAAGATGACCAGAACATTTGAGGAACATTAAAGCAGGCTGGGTTTTTTTGGAGTTGAGAAATCAATGAGAATGCCCCAGCTCAATTCTGTAGTCTAAATAGCATTATTCTGCATTCTCCTTTGGCTTGTATATGAGTATGTGCAAATGTGTTATAAATCCCTGGGGCCTTGATAGAGATTGTTTTCTACAGTTTTGGTTAAACATAGGTTGGCCATGACTTCCGTAACTCTCAAAGTGTCTAAAGTTACGAGATGAAAGCACACTTAATTTCTCCCTGGATCCAGAATTAAATGTTCACTATGCTTAAAAGTCTTACTATTTTTTAGTTCACTGGCTCATACCATCATTTCTATTATCCAATTATTTCCCTTCTACATGGTTTCTCTTCCCCTAAAGCTTCTAGTCTTTCAACATTCTACAGCCCATCATTAGTTAATTCCTGTTGACTTTTATCATTTCTGCTCTCTCTAATTAGTTTGTCACATTCCCGTTTCCTTTTCATTCCATTCCCATTTTCCTACAGTGTAACTTCGTCTGATTTATTTTCTTCCTACATAAACTATGATTTTTATTGATGCTGAATGCAGCCTGCAGGCCAAAAATAATAATCAGTCCAAAACCAAGTGACCACAGTTCTTCAGTTTTTCACAGTTTAATTTCAGAAAAGAGGTTCTATTTAGCTAAATCTCCTTTCCTATATTTCTAGCTACCGAAGAAGCTGCACATACAATAAATATTTAATAGGAAATCCCCTCCAGCTGAATTCAGGCCCCACAGCATCTCATTACCATGTCTTGGAATAGCATCCTCATTGTCACTTGCTTAATTATGCTAAGAAAGAGTTGAATTGTGTGGCTGTTGGGATCAGAAAGTGATTAAATTCACTTGGCAAGACTTTGGATATCTCATTATGATCCTCATTTAACACTTCTAATTGAGTCCATTTTAAATTTTTTCTTTTTTTAGTTTTCTAGACTCTTGATTTGGAAAAATCTTTCTAATAGCAGCAAATATTTCCTAAACTTTTTCACTCTTTAATACAGATTTCTGCCATGAAGAAGAATCATGTAAAAGATTAAAAGCAATTTGGTCACCACTAATCTTTTTGAATCATTGTCACCCTTACAGAAAAGGGAACTGAAATTCCCTGGAGTAGACACCTAATTTCGGATGGAGTTCTCTTTTCTTTGCACTTACACTTGCTGAGTATATTGCCCTCTACGTAATGATCATAAACGACAGCTTGAGCCCAAGCAATACCTGTGACCACTACTCTCCACTAGTTTTTTGAGAGCTTGTTTCCTCTTTTCAGGTGGGAGCATTGGCACTCTGAAGGTGAAGATGAGGATGCTGCTGGGAAGAAGAGGGTTTCTACTTTAAGAGTTGCTACCTTGCTTGCAGGAAATTCACTTCTGTGAAGTAAACCAGCAGAAGAGCTAAGTATCATTTCAATCACAATTAAGACATCAAAAGATGACTCAAGTGATGCACAAGTACCAGATATCTGCACAGGGGGTTAATTTCATCCTCAGAATTACAAGATGACAAGAGAGTGCTCTATTAAAATCAACACACATACAGTTTACCAGCATAAATAGAGTTCTCATATTAGTATTAGGAAAGCATCTTAATGGCATCATAAGACAAACTCTCATAGCAATGGCTATATACAGTCAGGAATAGACAGGTTGTTCAAACACATTAATCTGTATGAAACTTGCCAAAAACAGCATCATGAAAATGTATCTTCAACAAACCGTGGGTAACATCTGTGCTGACTGAGTCCTGTCTCAGTGCAGAAACACTTCCTCACATCGAGATACAGATAACGTACCTATAACCTCTGAAACGAACCACCATTAAAGAATAAAAGACATTGAAGGGCAAGAATAAGGACTGGGTATGCTAAGACTCCTCCCACAAAAATAAAACAGAAGTAATACTTCCTGCAAAAATCCTGAGCAGTCTTTACAACCAAATTCCATAGCTGAACAGTGCTTGCTACATCTTTGTTTTGTAGAGATGTAGGCAAATGAAGGAAGGTACTTTAAGAAACCCTGGAGCAATTCTGCTGCAAGAATAACAGAAAGAAGTAATAAGAAATAGGAAATCATGAATCATCTTAACATTCAATAAGGCATGCTCCTAAAAGATCATTACTGTTTTAGATATGCAAAAACACAAATGGGAAAATGTTACATGTAAGCTTCAGCAAAGCCACAAAAAGGCCAGTATGACCTGAGAAACAGGCCTTTAGTGAAACCCTTGTCCATGCAGAGCCCTGACTCACCACAGCACCGCTGCTTTTAGCCCACTCCAACACCTGGCATGCTAAAAGGGCCAACTACACCCCCCCCTCCAGGTCTCATCCAGAGAAACACATAATAGCAAGGGTACATAATTTTCCAAACCCCAGCCATTTCTTTGTTATCCCTGCAGAAAGACTTCTTCCTTGCAGAATCTCCCAGCACATGTTCTCCTTTTCAAGAAAGGCATTTTAAGCCTTCCTTCTTTGCAGGTGTGAACTTACCCAGCAGGGTCAGTGTCTGTCCACCACAGCTGAGGATTTGACCCTTTTAGCACAATGATTACCACAGAAACGTTTCTCTCCAAGAGTTGCATAACAATGTCCTAAAAATACCCTTAACTACCCCAAAGCCCAGGTTTTGGCGATTTTGGTAGTCTTACTTAATTTTGTGAATTACAAAATATTTGCAGGCATAAACATCTCTTCTGCTAGTGCTTCAAAATTTATTCAGAGAAACAAAGGAAAAAAAGAAATGGCAGAGAAAAACTTAAAGCCTCAAGGCCACCATCAACCCAAGGATTTGTGGTTCTCCCGAGTGCATTTTTTTAGTGTCTCGATTCAAGCTGGTACAGGAGACTGACTTTTAAGGTTGGTGGTATTGATCTAATTCACAGCCCTATACTCATTTATCATGATTCTTTAATCAATAGTCTAGCTACTTAAGATACTAGGAGTTTGGGTCCTTATTTATCTAGATGACATTTTGATAGCACCTATCTCCTTGGGGACTCTTGTCTTTTAGGTCAGCGCTTCATTTCACCTCATCTTTCCCCAAGATGTGTAAGCAGTGGGAAGACATTAATGTCACTCAACCCTGTGTGTATGTTTGGGTGTGGCAACAGCCCATTTTGGCCTCCTCGTCAGGTTTTAACATCATAAAGGTACAGAGGTCAGGTGTAGAGCTGGTGAAAGCAGACATCCTTTCCACAGGGACACACTGAATGTCACCAGCCTGAGCTCTCTCCTTCACAATCCACACAGGCTCCTTTACTTCTAGCATGAAACGACCTGTTGAAACTTAACCAAAGTATGATCCCAGGTACCTGAAGGGGCTACAAGGAAGCTGGGGGGGACTTTTCCCAAGGGCCTGCAGTGACAGGACAAGGGGTAACGGGTTTAAATTGAAAGTGGGGAGGTTTAGATCAAGATATGAGGAAGAAATTCTTCCTGGAGAGGGTGGTGAGGCACTGGGACAGGTTGCCCAGAGAAGCTGTGGATGCCCCATCCCTGGAAGTGTCCAAGGCCAGGCTGGATGAGGCTTGGAGCAACCTGGTCTAGTGCAAGGTGTCCCTGCCCATGGCAGGGGGGGTGGAACGAGAAGATTTTTAAGGTCCCTTCAAACCCAAACCATTCTATGTTTCTATGATTCTAAGTACAGCAGGCCTCATTGTTTTCATCTCTTAGCATCAAGAGTAAGCAGTGGAAAAGGGGTTTATGCCAATCTCTTCAATAAGAGCTTCAGTTCTCCAGGAGGAACCAGCATGTCTGGAGCACTCAGTTGTCCCCACTTTACAGTAGATGCTCTCCACTCCTGAAGTTCCAGCAAAACACATGCTGGCAATGTGATTACCAGGAAACCACAGCCATGTATCTAAGCACAAGTTCCTGGCTCAGTTACTCATTTTTGAGTAACTGTGCTTTCATTCCAGGAGGCGGCAAATGTTAGTTGACACTTGGCTTTCGTCGCAAAAGCAATGCATCTACACTGCAAAAGACTGCTGAACGCTTCAGTAAAACCAAGGTAAGAATAAACAGAGACCTGCTGGTCCTTCGTGCTGAAAAACAAGCTGTGTCAAGCCTTCTGGCGACAAGGAGTTGTATGCTGCAGCCCCAGTCGCGCTGTACAGCACTGCATCCTCAGCTGGTGTCAAGTCAGGGAAGCTGCTTGGTTTCACAGCTGAACTTCTGCTTCCCTGCAAATGGGCGTTGCATCGTTATGCAAGATAAAGAACCCGAGGGATAAAAGCTTGAGCCTTCAAAGTGATTGTGGCTGAGTGATGAAGCCCCTCAAAATGTGCCTGTTTCAAAACTGAATTCAAGTGTTCAAGGTTTCGCATGTCTCAGAGTAAGAGAGACACAAACGTCCCACAATGTTTTCCAAGGCTCGGCCCAGCCTTACCAACTGCTACCTAAGCAACTCGGACTGATCTAATGCAGACCAATGTCAACACCTCCTGGCCTCGAATCTTTTCCAAGACCAGCTGGGAACAGAACAACTTCCCCCTCAAAAATAGGATGCGCAAACTTCCAATGCATGAAAAAAAATGCTGTAAGTTGCAGGGGGGGATTTCTGAAGTGAAGGTGAGAGTCCAGAGAGAATGTGTTTTCATGGCTCTATGAAAATTCACTTTCTGCTACGTTTAACCAGAAACCATTGCTCTACAAAAAAACCCCAAACTTTCTAAAGTTTACTGTGATTGGATAAGTGTTACATAATTATAACTTACAGAAGTAAATGCATACACAAGGATAAACACAGTTTTGGTGGTGCTGCTGTCATACTATTTTGGCAGTAATTCTATCTCCTGCAGCGACACTCCTCAGGAAGCACGGTGCTATTGCAACCTGGGGCTACAGGATCTCCCCCCTTTCTCCTGCTACAGACAGGTCTCACTAGCGTATGATGACTCCCCAGAGTTAATATCTACATGGCTGCTGCTGCTGCGTTTTCAGCATGTCACCATATTGGCTGCAGGCCATCACAAGGCTTTCTCAGTAGCAAGTTCCCACATTGTTCCCCTGTCACCATGAAGCCTTCCTATCGCATAAACTTGGTTGTTCAACCTCACTGTTAATTAATCTCTTCTCACAGCACTCGAAGATTGGGAATTACCTCCATCCAGGTCTGTAAAGTTAGAGCGGCACAGTATGGTCATGCCACATCCAGCCCCCATGTAACCATGAGCTTCAAGTCATTTGCATCTGAAAAATAAAACTCTTTTACTGGTTTAGAAAGAAGAGCAAATACAGTCAATTCTCACCAACAGATTTCCCCTAAACCCACTGTAACACTGTGGATGAAATCTACTCCTGTACCTTCACATTCACTTCCACCTTTAAAATAGGTTTCTCGAGGAGAGAAGCAGTGCTCGAACCTTCTGCTGAGCTCCTGTATAGAGGGGTGAATTTCACCAGACTATTTACCCAAAGTCATAGCTTCCCAAATCAGTGTAACAACTACAGTCGCTCCCTGACATGCAGAGAAGTGGCGTCTTTCAAGTCTGCCTCAGCTTGTATCTCAAAGGCAGAATAAGTAATGTGGGGTGACAGATGCTCTCATAGCTGGTTTTGAACCGTAGAACTTACACAGCACATACATATATATATGTACTACACATGCAAGAATGACTTTATTTACACATTTCCTTCTTGTCATATTTAGTTCACACACGCACACGCTCAGTCTGCTATGTCCCAACTTGGCCAAATCCTTGTTCACCAAACTATCTTCCCTCAGCACTGCAGCATCCTAAGGGCACACAACTGAGAGAAGAGGGAAAGCCTATTAAGTGATGAGGATGCAGTGTTTATAAAAATTAAAATGTGTGCTGGGTGTTTGGGAAAGAATGAAAAAAATCAAGAGCTGCACTGAAGTATGCTGAATAATTTTAAAATATTAAATCAAGGCCTTAATTACTGTGTCTCTAATCTCATACAGTCACACTTCACTTTGAGGCAATTTGTGATTAAATAATAATACTTTAAGGCAAATAACAACACTTGGCACTTTTATAGTGCCTTTTGCCTAATTAGTTTGGGATTAGTTCCTTCGCATTGGGTATGGGGCTTTGAAGATATAAAGTGCTAAGTATCATTATGACCCGAGGATCTCAAGGCATTTTACCCATACGCATTAATTAAGCCTCAGAGCGCTCCTATGAGGTAGGTAGGTATTTTCGTATCCCTCTGTATTTGGCAGGCCCAAATGGAAAGAGGATTGGCCAGTGTTTTCCAACTTTCAGACACAATCTGCAAGCACTTATGTGCAGAAGCTGCCTGCCTGGACTGGGCACTCCCATCACCCCTCCCATCCAGAAAAGAATCCATATGAGCATCTTTACATTCAACCGTTAGGTTCTTGGATCAGAAAGCTCTGCAGTGGTGGCTGGGGATGCCCAGAGCTGCTGGGAAATCAGATCGTTAGTTGGGAAGAATCCGTAAGAGTTCATTTCTACCTGTAGGAACCCCAGAGAGAAAACTACCCACATTTTCTTGGTCAAAGTCTTACAGACATGAGGAGTGACACTGAAATGTTCCAACAGCTCAAATCCAAGGGTTTACATGGTGGAGTCAGATACAAAGTCATGGCCCCCATTTCAGATTACACAACCCTCAGGCCTTCTCCAAGAACACGAGTTTCTTTTTCGTTGGTTTCCTCCAAACAACACAGCTCAGAGGCAGCCTAAGGATCATGGGCTGTTACCAAAGCAGAGAAAGGAAACTTATCCTTGGTAGTTCATCCATTACGAAAACATAAATCAACAATAAGAAGCTACAGAATCTTCATTCTACTTATAATTAATATTATACCCGAAGCAGTCACCTGTAGAAGAAAGAGGTATGAAAGAATTTCAACTTAGTTTGATAATTAAGGGTATTTAGTGTCCTTTAAACATAAAGTTTAAACAAAGAGGAAATCCACAATCTGCCTGAATGTTCTTAGTTCAACAAAGTCTTTGAGTTGACAGCTAATAATTAATTAACAATGAATGGTGTCTTTCAGCCTGTCACTGTGATTGACATTATCATCTTCTGAAAAGTGAAAGATTTGTTAATGTGGCAGACTACAGTCTGGGAAACATTAAAGCTTCCCAATCCCCACTGCTTTCAGCAAAACGCTTGACATGACAGGTTCGTTGTCTTGAAAAAAGGAGGAGGTGAAGAGAACAGCGGCAAGCTCTGCTGCAGCAGCACAGCTTCCCTTCTGAGCAGCGGGTTCCCTACAGAAGAAACGAGGGATAAAGAGACCTGACTGGCTCTGAAAATCCAAATGGCTGGAGGCTGGGTAGCACAAAGTGCACACTTGCACCGTGCTGACAGCCGTCCCTGGTCCCGCTCATGGCGGGGCAGGAGGTGCGGTGGGCTCTGGGCAGGCCCCACGGGAAAAAAAGCTTCCCTCCACCAGAATTGCGCCGGCCAGCAGCACGACTCCTGGTTTATGCTGCCATATTCAACGAATAAATAGGAAACAGCTGTCTCAGTCAGTAACTGGGAGATCATTTTCAATTACATATATCTGTTGATTTTTTTTAAATCCTATTTTCACAGACATTGCCAAAAACTATGAAATATGTGTTCTAACTTAAAGTAAGTGACCAAATTAAACCAATTAAGCAGCAAAGAGTTACTTTATTCTCAGAAACAAGGAGTCCTGCCATCTCACCTGCTCAGTATTGCTACTGTCTACCACAGATCCAACCTCGCCTTCCTCTCTGACTGACTCTTGGTTCTTCTGCTCAACCCTCAGTGATGGCAACTTCTGTGCTGATGAGCCACCTGCACTGATGGCCACCCATCTCCTTGGTCTCTCATCCGCAAGTCTGGCTTGACTCTTCTGCTGCAGAGCCCTTGCTCTACAACTGCCTTTATTAGCACTATCTGCTTTCTCCATCTCATTCCCACTTCCTGTCTGTCAGCTTTTTCACAACTCAATTGCATCAGGTATCTAGTACACAGGAAAAACTTTTGTTTGCATCCAGCCCCCTCCTCACTACCTTCCTTTCTCTTCTCCATTAATAAGGTCTCTCTTGCCTTTTCATGCTTAATAAGGTCTGATTTTCCAAGCTTCCATCCCAGACCACCTCTATTGACACCACTGCGACTCAGATCACAGAGGGAAGAATTGTCCAGTACAGTCGTGGAGAGCAGAATTACTTCTTCCATCAGTTACTCTGGCATCCCCCTGGCAAAGTTCTTATTTTTAACAAAAAAGCATCCCCCTCCACAATTAATTCTTCCTCCTATTCTTCATCCATACAAGTTTTTTGCCAGCCTTCTACCAAGAAAAAAAAGGACACAAACCAGACATTTGCAAGCCTTCCTCTTCCTTCTGCCTTTCTCCTCCTTCCCCATCAGATACAGAAATTACTTGGCTTCTGCCAATTTATCCTGAAGTTCTTTTCATCCTTATCCCATTTCCTACTTTCCTGTGTCTTTGAAAGCCCTGAGCATTTTTGCTCTCTTTGAGACATGCCCTGTCTTTGAGACACTGAGCATTACCATGTTCAGTGTCTCCCTGCTCAGAAAATCCCCACACTTGCCTCTGCTTGCTTCTCCTCCTGTCAATCCAACCCTATCTTTGGTCTTCACATCCCCATTTTGCTGATTCTGCCTGCCAGAATCCCAGACCCACTTTCTCCCACAGAAACTGGTCAATCCTACTGTCACATCAACATTCTTCTCTCTGGCCTTCCTAATGCATTCTTTTCCCAACACCATTTCCTCCCATATCATGTTGCAAATACCTTTTTTTCAGCTCATGTGTTGCTGTTTTTCCGCTTCCTCCTTGGGCTCTCCCTCCTCTGTTATTTATGGGTTGCTTGCCTTGAGTTTTGAGGCTGTTCATGATTTACTGACACATCCCATTTCCTCTCATCTGCTCCCAGGATGTCAGTTCTTGCCTCCAATCAGCCCTTGGCAGCAAACCTCTCCATTTGCTACTTCTTAAAATTAGGACTTTCTTGCTTTCTTTTCTTTCTCCCGTGTTGTCCCCTCACATGGGAAACAATATAAAAATTAATTCAACCTGTTTTTCCAAAATTCTCCTTTCCATTGATGTCTACAAAGAAACTGACAACAGTAGGTCATTTTGTGCTCAGATCTCTTCACCTAAAATACTGTTTCCTTACAGTATTTATGCTGCAGCATATCAGGAATGGTCAAAATCCCTAAGTGGATCTTTTAGTTGCTATAGAAATATAAATACTAAACAACAAAAAGAACTTGGAACCAGAGTAGGCAGAGTACACACAATTCATACCACTTGCTCCTTGCAGAGAAAACTCCAGAGAGCACCTGCAAATAAACGAACAGCCCCACATCCCTAGCAGGCTTACATGCCAATACTGATGATGGAAGATACTCAAGCTCCACACACCAGTTTACCAGCCTCCTTCAGGTGCTGCTTGCATTCTTATTTCAAAGGAAGAAGAGCAGGGGAGAGAAAGGGGAAAAGCATTAGAAGACACCCCCCTAATATATAGTCTCTCTGAAAATAAAACTGGGGGAGCCTTGTATTAAGTATGCTAAAACCACTGCGAGCTAACAGATGCACAAGAGCACAACTTGACTTCTGTGGGACTCCTGCAAGCACAGTCTGCTTAGTAAAGGCCTTAATTAACAACTTTGCAAAGGACAATGAGATTATAACAATTATTCACTGCAGGCAGCCTATTTTTTTTTCCTCCTCCAGTCTCCAGCATTTGCTTTAGCCTGCATTTCAGATAAATATTTTATTCTGTACAGGCAGAAGGTTCATTATGTAAGTGACAAAGAGAAAGCATCAATTGCCATACACACAGATCCTAATGCACCTGGTTAATGTAGTTATGTCACTGCAAAACATCTCATCAGCATTTTGTAATTAGAAAAGAAAAGCTGCCGCAATAATAAAGGCAGTGCATTTAACAGAGACCAGTATCACATGTAAGATGATCTTTCAAAGCACAAGTAGACATTATCAAAGTAAAGCCTTGATAACCTTGCCCTACATACTTCAGTACCCCTGAATGCTCTTTGGCCCGATAAAGTACCCTTTTCCTCTCTACAATAGCTCTATTCAGATAAGTAACACTGACCAATCTACAGGGCGGCAACGTTTTTCAAAGGACAAAAAGCATTTCTTTCCCATTGAGCCAGCAGGATATTTATTTCCTTGTAACAAAGAGTTTTCTGAACTGCTGAGAGGTTTGTCAAAATGGTATCACAAGTGATACATTAAACAACCATAGGGGAGAACTTATTAGTAGGCATTAAAAGAGAAAGCGGCAAGTTTACAAATAAGAATAGGACTGTGTACTTGACTTTGTAAATTCTCAGTTAATGAGAAATCAAACATGAAAGGCAAACATTTAATCAAGAATAAATTTTGTCATTTAAATCACAGCCACTCACAATCCTGCTGTCTTAGACTTCATAGTACACAGTAAAGGGCAACTAGCAGCGCATAAACATGTGCCTGCTCAGTGCTCCGGAATACGCTGCGGTTACTTAAATACGAGTTAGCAAACCACCAGAAGGAACTTCATATTAAACAAAGCACCACCTCCCTCCATTGCAATCTAGCCCATAAAAAAAGGGAGGCCACTGAACTACCCTCAGCCGTTCCTGGGGCAAGACAGCACCTTTCCTTTCCCAAGGACATGCCCTGCTCACAAGGCTGGAAAGTCTCATTGCCTTCCTCTGGCACGATGAGTCCTGGGTGGTTAACTGCAAATGCCCAGACGGCCACAGCCCACTCAATGGACTAGTGTTCAAGAGTTACTCAAGAAAGAAGGAAAGGTGGTTTTACATTCCCAAAGACTAATCACTATATCAAATCAGGATGTCCTACACCCCCAGATTCCAGCCACGGAAAGAGAGAGAGTAACTTTTGCTTTCTCCATCAGCTTGAGTATCAACAACTCAAAGCTTGTTTTATTTGTATTTTAGCAAGGAACAACATTACATAGCAAAGACCTTTCAGCTGCATACACTGGCCTGACACAGATGTCTTCTTGCTAGCACAGCTCCAGAGAAATAGGATTAAGATTTGCTCATTTTCAAGCTTTTCCCAGGAGCTAAAGTAAGTACCTCTCTGCTCAGCCAGCCCTCTATCCAGAGTCCACCGGGAGGCATTTAACTTTTCCTGCACATACTAAGGCCCCTGGGTTTCTGGTCACAGCAGTGATGTCCATTCCAGGAGCCAGGCATCTCAGCATTCAGTGCTTGCTCTCCGTTGATGATGACAATATTTCTAACATACAGCATAGGACTAGAAAAGACCTCCGGAGTCACCAAGCTTACAAAATCATAGTACTAGAAGACAGCCCAGAAGGCCATTTAGTTCACCCTTCTATCCATGGTGAGATCAACTGTAGATATGGTATTTGCCATTTAAGACCTCCAGTGATGCAAACGGAACAACTGCCCTGACAGTGTCGCTCCAGCTTTTGCTGTCCTTCCCATCATTAAGGGTTTTTTTTCTTAATATCTAGTTTAAATTTTTTGCTTCAATTTAAGGCCATTACTTCTTGCCCTGTCTCCATGGACAAAAAAATATTTTAAAAATAGTGCACTTATATAGAGGAAATAGTCTGCAAAAGCAAAAATCATACACCCGCTTTCTTCCAAATGTGACCTATTAGTCTGTAACATTAACAGAGGAGGTTTTTTTAAATTAAACCTATTCCTTGTTTTCAGAACAAGGACTATGTGGGATGAGAACATGACGAGTGTTTTGTGAAATATTTTTGCAGAGATTTTTACAGAGAGGAGAAATACAAAGGCAATTCAAACTTTGTCCTCATACTTGCTATTCACTTCATGAAGTTAAGGAAATCCAAATGCCTAAAGATGGTAAAGGGGCATGCATAGTTTAGAAATGGAGGGGAAAATTAGGAATAACAGAACTGTTACAGTTCTTGATCTGAGCAGTTTCTTCTATACATTATTAAAAAGGGACTCACCCTGCCATTTCAGAATTTATGTCTGTGGTTGAACCATGTCCTGGATTATCATACGCTAACACAATTATCCTGCAGGCAGTCAAACAGAAGCTTTCCTCTCCTTTCTTGTTCATCTCACGTGCATCCATGAGCACACACAGTGTTCCTCTCTAATTGGGTATCCTCCAGCACAAGCAGTTCTTCATCCATTACTGCAATCAAGGTTGATGCTGGAGGATAAAACAAAGAGAAAGACCAGTACTGGAACTCAGGGAGAACTGGTCTGTGCTGTGAACACATACTGAATAACAGAAAGAATATATCGGTACTTATTGCAATCTGCCCATGGCTAGAACAGCTGAACAGTCCCTGTTACATGTATATTTTCAGTGGTTTACAACTTTAGGAAGACCATTGATAAGAATACACAGACTGTTTTAATCAATCAAAGATTCATCTAATAAAGGTATTGGGATATGGCCATGGGAAACATTTTCCTGCTAGGGACCCCCTGTCCCAGGTGCTTCACTTGCTCCATTAACATTTCGTGTAAGGAAATGCTTGTTTTCTTCAGTCTTTTTCTTTTTTCTTTTTTTTTAATCTAACATGTCTCCATAGCAGCAGAAAGTTAATCTTTAATTGATGAATGCAAAAGCTTAGACAAACCACAAACACGCGATTCGGCATGTCAGGCTTACAAAGGAAGTTCTGGTTCTATCAGGTTTCCACACCACATACAGCTGCAACATTGGCTTATATTACTAATCACTTGCAGTATTTGTGTCTTGGGTTGTAACAGATGGTGTTTGCGAGGCATGCAAAAGCTTCAGATAGCCAAATGGTACAGCAGTTGAGATAAGAAAAAAAAATCCTCAAAACAAAATACCCATCCCTACTGTGGAGGCTGGAATGTGAGCAGTGTTTAAATTATTCCTAGTCTCTGCAAGCGCAGTGGATTTACAGACTCTTAACCCTAAACCGGACTAGATTCAATCTTCCATATTTCATTACCCCAGTAAATCACACAATGCCAGCTCACAGACATGAGGCACAGCAACACAAGACAAACCTCAACAGAGGAAAGTTATGTTCCTGATACTCTGAGGGGCCTGGGCTCCAGATAATACCAGTACAACTCAGGTGTAGCTCACAGATGTTTGGTAACATCTCAGTTCTGATGGCAAAAAGTAGCATCCTGTATGCTAGGGCACTTGAAAATTCACCATGATGCAGCGTTAATTCAACCCAGTCGCCTGTAGAGAGTGGGGTAACCTGCTCTTTAGTGGCCCAATAAGCTGCAATTTTCAGTGCTGAGCTGTTGGCAGGTAATTTTTAGGGGACTTCTCTGAGCCACCACCTCTAGGGAATCATTTTCAGCCATGAGCGTTTGCCTGCTTGCTGACTTGGCTTAACAGGCATGGAATGGATGAAGAAGACAATGCACTTCTTACCAGCACTTACCTTACTGACATCTCATGAGATCCCTCAGCACTTTCCTGTGTTTAACAAAGAAAGATGCTAGAGCCCAGGGCAGCTGGCAGTCACGACCACCTTGGCTTCATTTGAAAAGAAAGAACCCAGACAACAAAATTAGTTTCTGTCAACTCTCTGCTGGGTCCAAGCCAACGGTATGCCTTTCTAATAGCATTCTCAAATAATGCAGTAATCAAATTATGACTTTTTGCCTTTGGTTAAGTAACAGTCATTCACCAACAAAGCATGGGTATTAGATAGGAAAAAAGCATACCTCATAACTAAAAGTTGTAGCTGGTACTGTACTTTTTTCAACAACAAAACAGTCCCTCCCCCGTTTCTCTCATTTATTCTTTATCTTCTTTTACATTAAAAACATAGGAACAAAACACAGATTAGTTTTTCTTCATTCAATAAAAGCGAATGTCTCCAAAAATAATTTGGAATAAATGTTTTTTATAAATAAAGCCTTTAGAAGATACTCTGGCCACTGCTAGATACCATTATGCAGACCTGACTCGCATGATATTGAACACAGCCAGGCTAACTTATTTCTCACTTTCTAGGGGTTGTTAGCACTGAAAAACCTACCTGCATTGCTTTTAAAACTCCTTCAACATACAGGCTTCAGATTCTCTCACCACTGACTTAATTTTATGGTGATATTCACGCTGCCTTTGCTTTTAAAGCTGCCTCATTTTGTTTAAATGATAATATTTAAGCACAGTGCCAGTCTGGACATCCCTTACTACAGGTTTACATGACCCTGACATGCAGCATCACTGACATTTATCACCAGTGATACCTGGATGATATTTTTGATGTCTCACTATCAAATTTGGAACCACTGAAGAAAAAAGGATTTTGAAGCAGGACTGGTTCTGTAGAGAGATGCCCACGAACATCATAATGGAATCTTGTTACTGCAGAAAACAAAGCACAGAGAGTTAATACAGCATTAAACTACAGAAAAATGCACGTGACTGGGCCATTTCAGATAATGCACACATGGAAGCTCAACACCATTCAGCACCTGCCTTTCTTCCTCAGCAACTCAGGCTTGCAAAGAAATCAAAGGGCCTGATCCTGAAAGAAGCAAGTGTTTTCTCAGGTCTTCTCTCAGAGAGGCCAGAAGAGAGTTGAGATAAATCTCAGCACTGCACAGAACAGGCACGACATAGCTCTACTTGCTTGTGCTGTACCGCGAAATTATGAGGGAGACAATGCAAGTGGAAAATAATGGCTCAGCATACATAGCCCACAGAGAGGGTCTCAAGATACCCAGTACCTACTCCCCGTTGTACCACAGACCATGTGGATAACCTCACAAATGTCACCTCTTCTCTTACTCAGGTCTTCAGTTTAACTTACTATAAAGTGATAGCACCAATCATCAGCACTTTTTTTAGGTCACCACTATCACAGCACCTTACAAGGATTTACTTGCTTCCTCTCAATGCACAATACAGCCATGGGCATTAAAAACAGAGCCAGGCTCTGTCAGTCACACAGAGAGGCCAGTGTTAATGCCAACTACTCCTGCAGCTCTCTGCAGTGAGCTTCATGGCGTGCATTTCATGGGCCAGTCTCATACCTAAGCTCCTTCCCATTTTTGTTTTTTGTTCCACAGCAATCAGAATACCTCAGTGGTTGACCCAGCAATACTTCTGTCAGCCGTGTCCTCTACTGCTACCATTAATGACCAAGTAAGCATATCAAAGTTGGGTTGAAAATCTCTACTTGGGGAGCTGCACGTGGAACTAGCCTTTTGCCAGAGGAATACACCAGAGACTGAACTTGAGGTTGTTGGCTCTGAAAGCAGGTGGTCTGAACTGGAGGCCTTCCTACATGACAGCCATCTTGCAGTAGGCATATCCGCATCTTAGATGTACCTGACACTAGAGCTGGAAAGTCACAGGTTACAGTAACTCAAGCTGCATTTTTAGTATTATTAGGTAAAATTCTGGGTCACTTGATTTCTATTAATGGTTAAAGAAGGAAACAGTTTCTCAAAGAGGCAATCAGTCTTGCTAAAGTACATGAGCATGAACTGAATCAGAGCTTCAGAAACTCTCTTTACATCTTACGTAAAAATAGAAAAAGTAATATATGCAATAGAGCCATTAAAATGCATGTGCATTTGTGTGTAAGTTCTCTTTCTTCTCTTTCTTTCCTTCCCAGCTTGATAACTATATTGTTGATAGGAATAAAATATCAGCCTTTACTTGTACACATACCCAAGATCTTGTAAGTCATTACAACGTGTTTTTGAGATTTGCCACTTCACTGCTCTATAAAAAGCTTCCTGGAAAAGTATTAACAGATGGCCTCTTACTCTCTGAGACTGTTCGCAATACACCAGATGGCAACCTGAAAGAGAAAATCCAACTTACATTTTCAAAACTGAAAGAAATGTGACAATATCCTCACAATAAATATACAGCATGAAGGTAGCAATAAATGATCTGTTTGAAGCAAACCGGCTTGCTTTATTTAAGCAGTGAATCCAGCCCTCATTTTACAACATATTGCAGAATGCTTCGTATCTAATGCTGGAAGTAATTTCTGATGCAAGCAGAAAGTTTGTTTTAAATGAGCAACAGATTTATGAGAGGCAAGGTTATTTGAAAGAGTGAAAAAATGGGCCAATAGCCTTGGGGGTTAAGACTGAATCCCTAGTATCTGGTTTGTGTCTGAGAACTAGTCAGTAGGTTGCAGCATTTTTGCTGTTAGATGTATTAAACCCAACTTGCCAGTCAGGCTTTTGTTAGGGGAAGGTAATAACTGTTGCAGATACTTACTGCTTTCAAGCTTTCCGATTCACCTGCTAGAGAGCAGCTTAGCTTAGCTCACAAGAGCTGGAGAGCTCTGCTAAATACAATCAACCATTCTCAGTGTTACTAGCTGTTCTTTGGGGCTGGGACTATCACTTAGATGAATCAGGATATCCTTCGGATAGAGGAAGTAACCCCTAACCCATAAGTTCCACTAAAACACAAGGAACACTGATGAGGTTAGACATGTCTTCCAGCACAGATCAGGAAACTTAAAAAGAGCTCTTCCTACTTGTACAGTATCAGCATGATGGGGCTTCTTTTTTGGATAAAAAAGAATTTGCATAAGAAGACACCTTTTGAGGTGTTGCTACAATTTCAGTAACATTCATCTAAGGCGTGATCCTGTTTCTAACGGCAAAGCTCCAAGGGATTCTGAAGAGATTAAAACCATTCTTAAGGGAAGGACAGGTAGCTTTCCAACTATCTCCCACCGTGCATCCATGTAGTTGTTCCTACAAGTTCACCTTTCACATGCAGGACACACCGGGGAAGCCCACTGACTTCCTTCTCTAAAGCCTCTCCAAAGAGGTACCTAGAGAGTGGCCATGGAAATGCAACTGCGGATACCTGCCTCACCTGTTGTGCCCTCAGGCTTTAAGCAAAATTCCCTTTTGAAGTCAAGATGCCATAAGCACAAAATTGCCTGTAGGACAAATTATAAAATTACAAACTAGACAGCTCTCCTACCATCGCCCATAAAAGGAAACCATCTCTATAAAAGTTATATTCATCATTAATAATATAAAATATTTATAATGGTACCAGATGTATGAAAATTGTCACACAGAGAGTTTTCCTCTTTGCTTTCTCATTGGAAACAAGCCCATTTTCACAAGCTATAAACAATAACAAAACTAACACTACGGTGATAAGACAGTAATAGGACTAAAGCAGGACTTTCTGTGCAAGTACCACCATGTAGCTAAAAGATCTGTTTTGTTAGTCCAAGACAGTAGACTGTATCAGCAGATTGGAGAGTTTCAGGGAAGAGGAGAAGAAATCTGCTAAGTTCCAACCCTTTAAAGTCAGCTGCAACATGCCTACAGACTTTACCTGGAGCTGGAACAACCCATTCACCCGAAAGCAAACATTGGTTTACTTGTCTGTGAGTATGTTACAACTTTATCATTTTCTAATTAGACCATAGGTCCATAATGGTAAGAACTACACTGTACAAAAATCTTCAGAAGAACATAGGATAAAGCAACATCCCAGTGTGAATTTTTTTCAGTCATTATCCAAGTCACAAGTATGATGCTTAAGTATCAGTGCTTAAATGGTCTTGTGTCTGACAAAAAAGTGTTACAGGATCTTGAGCTTGCCCGATTTGGAAAGCGATAGTATGAGATCCTCCTGGTTTTATTACTTGTTAAACTGCTGTTCATGATATCAGCTCACCTCATCCAGTTCCCACCTGGTGCTCAGCAGCTTCTGGAATGGGGCCAGAGTACCACCTTCATCCCTTGCAACAGCATAACCACAACCCTTAATGGCACGACTGCCTCTGTACAACGACCACACACCTTGCAAAGCCGCTTGCAGCGCTCAGATACGTTGCTAGGAAAGGGAATGGTAATTGCATTGCTTTCATCTGTCTTCTTTACCTAGGTGCCTTGGATCACACACTCCTTCCTGCTCTGGCACTCCTCTAACTTCTTGGTGAGCTAAATCACTAGAAGGGGATTAAAAAAAAAAACCAGTGGGTTTTGTTGGGTTATCAAGCTGAACCAGCTCCCAAAGAATCAGAGGTGCTCAACTGAGGGGTGAGGGCAGAGCTGGCCAGCTGTGAACGGCAGCAGGGAGGCAGGACCACCCCACTATTGGCACCCAGCTCAGCCACCGCACAACCACCCCACCCTGTGATGGTCTGCACGGTGTCTAGCACAACTGGGCCCTCATCCAGCTGGAGTCTCCAGACCCAACTGAGAATGGGAGATTTGAAACACTGAACATATTCCTGTAAAAATACCACCCGGCACCACTTAAACTAGAAATCTACCTTTGTCATTTGAGTGAAACATTGCAAATCCCAGTGGCTTTTGTGCAGTCACAACAGCAGAGAACTTGATTTACTTTATGAAAAAGGTAATAAAACAGAGTTCCCATTGCATTTCATTTCCCCTCTTCATTCAATGATCAAATGCATGAAAGTCCTCATTTCTACCCCACAAGCTTGGGTTTCCATTTTAAAACTGATGGAATGACAGGATATAACAGATGATGACAGCCTGTCACCATTCACTTCTGGAGCTGGCAGGCTGGAGCGGAGTGCTTTGCCAACGTACCAGCTCAAGAAGCAGAGATGCCAGACCCGAGGAGATGACTGCACTGGGCTTTTACAAGCAGTCCCACTGTTCACTCTCCAACCAGCGACTGCTCTCAGTGAAGACCTTTTTGCCTTGCTGGTGCTAAAGAGGTGCTGGTATCACACCAAATGGTCCAGGGTTACTAAGTGTGAAAGTGCAAGTTGGCCACAAGAGTTAAACCCTGTGCAGCCTGAAGACTGCTTGGAGAAGAGAGCTGAAGAAAAGGATACTTCTTTTCAGCTTGATCCCAGTTCCAAATGTAACTATTGTTAATAGTATCCTTACAAAACTAAACACTAACCCTCAAACTTGTCTCCATTGTCCTGCCCATAATGTTTCCAAGGCGTAATAATTTCTTAAAACCAGCCACTTCTACACTAATGCATTTTGCTGCTCCAACACAAGAGGTCTCCTGTGTTTGCAGCTCTCAACAGGGGCCCCACTGATCTGCTTTGTGTCTTGAATTTTTCAGTTCAATTACACTGAGAGTTTCTTAATGCCAACATGACTATATTTCCCCTATACAACAGGTTCCCTATGAACTTGTCTGTAGAGATAGTAACCAACCCACACAGAGAAAACACGTCTCAGACATCTCGTTTTATTCTTTCTTACCCTTCTGAATTTAAAGAGAGCAGGGAAAGAAAAGAAATAATAACAGCCAGAGTGCAGAATCCAGCTGAAATTAAGTTGTTGGCTCAATTTTGAGCCAAGCTCATAAGAAATGTGTTAGCATAACCACAGTTACTCTCTTATTTCAGTGAGAGATTTTTGGAGTGCAATGAGCTTGGTGAGGTCTTGGGGTCTGGACTGATGCATGCCTGTCGCTCTGGGTTGCCATTGCATTAACAAAGGCTTGCATCTCTCATCTTGACATTATTCATTAGAATTACACCATTATAATTGTTGCTAATATTTTACATTTAAGAAATACTAGATCTGGTTCCACTTTAACTAACTGGCATCAATCACCTTGTAGCTTGGAAGTGTAAAACCAGTGTGAGGGAAAGAAACAGGACTTGTCTAAGACGACTATGGAAATGCTGTAGTCTAGGTTTCTTTATGCAGAGGAAAGAAAAAAAAAAAAAAACAAACTTAGCCGAGCCTAGAATGCTGGGAAACAGATTTCTCCTTCATAAAGAGTTAGAGCACAGCTCTTAGGAGTGCAGCATTCAAACAAGAATCAGCATTTTAGCTGGAGACAAATGCACTAATCACGGTCATGAACACAGCTGAACTAAATGTCTCAGCAAAACCACTCAGTAATGGCATTAGTCATGATAAAGGAAATGAGTATTTTCAGGAGAGGACACACTCAAAGAATACAAACAGAATCCTTTGCGTCTGGTTCTACGGAGGAATGATTCAGAGTATGTATTTGAACAACTTGCTACTAAAATAGCAGCACAGTTCAAGACATCCTTTAAAGAACAGCATCTGGAAGAGAAAGAGCTGCTCCATAAATTGTTTTTTAATTCTCCAGATGACCAATACTTCTACCACCGATCAGGAACAGTTTAGCAGGACAAAAAAAAAAAAATAAAAGAATGGAATGATTATGGCAACATCAAGGGTTATTTTTAAACTAAACTGAAAGAAAAAAATCTCTGTTTTACCTTTAAGCAATCTGAAACTTACCCTTTATGAAAGGATGACTGATCTATTGAACTCTATGAAGTTGTAAGGACATGACAAATAGGACTTTGAGCCTATTTGTAATCTACTTTTAACCACCTCTGCTTCACACACCGATCTTTTCTTCCAATCACATTAGCTAGCACTGTGTGAAAAAACTGCCAATGCAACTGAAGAGATTATATAAAGATTTAGAAGTAAAAATACCTAGAAATCAGACTTTTTTTCTAAACTGCATTTCACAGGGAAATGTGCAACTTACTATGTAAGAAAAATTATATTAAAAGGGTGATAATTTTTCTTACTGTTTAAAATTTAGAAGCACTATTTCCAACATGCTTCTAATACCAAAAAATAGACAATAGAAACATTCCACTACTCTGGTCACATATCTCAGTGACTTATAGCTGATGAGAATTAACCATATCACAAGTCTTCATTTCAAATGCAAAATAAAGTGTCTCGTGGTAGCTAATATCCCACAGCTTATGATTTTGTCTCATGTTCTTTGATGTGTTGCTGACCTCTAGTCGAGAAGCTGTAGAATTACAGGCAGAGCCGCTCCCTCTTTCACAGACATCTGGAGCACGATTACAAAACCCTAACAAAGAGGTGGAAAGCTGGAGGACTTTTGCCTTCTTTCAGCTGCCGTCATGAAGAAGAGGCAATGCAAAGGGTAGAGAAGTGCTGCCGGTAACGGTGAGGGAAGCTTTACATGTGGTTTGAGGTAGGAACCCCATGTGTTCGCACCTCCTAGTTTGAGTTGTAACGTCTTGTGCCTCATTCAAAGCTCTCAAGGGAAGTGAAATGTGAATGTGCGATCAAGGATACAGGAATCTTTGAGCAATCCAGACCTGGCTACCGTTGCAAACTAATAAATGTGAGAGAGAGAAAGGAGAGACACAAGAGATGTGGGAGCCTTACGAAGCCTAATGTGCCCAAAAATTCCATCCTGTGCTACCAAGACCTTGCCATGTAAACCAAACACATCTTGACAAGTGAACAACTGACCTGAACACACAGAGTGCCAAGAAGTTTCTTTCTAGCAGAAAAGAAATCTTACTAACACTCGGTTACCTGCTCAGGCAGGTCTCTTCAGCCCACCCGCTTCCTTTGGTAGCACCAGCACTGAGATGCTTGTGCCACAGTCTGCTCAGCAAAGCATTGCAAACACGTGGGTAACCAGCACAGTTAGGTGCTTTACTGAATAGGAATGTACTTAAGTGCATGGCTTAGTGCTTTACTAGGTCAGGGCCTATCTGTATTTAATAAAAGTGAAGGTTAGCACTTACTTCTTCCATGAAGTGAATATTAAAAGAGTCCGTAGAAAAAACATTCTTTATAAAGGCAGTAAAAATTTCTGGTCTCATTTGCATGGGTTTATATCAGAAAGAACATCATGGCTTTAACACAGTAACATGGAACAAATATAGAAGATACTTGAGGCGTTTCCACCAAGTATTATCTTGGAAAAGAGTAATTGCAGGCAAGAGTAATAGTTACAGAAACAAATAACCCTCAAAAGAAATGAGGGTTTGCAAATTCTTAAAATACAAAGACCCATTTAAGGCAAACCCATCACAGCTTCCCTGTCTAGAATGCTATACCTCCAAAATAAATAGCTTTAATCTGTGCTAATCTTATTTCAGCAAAGAAAATCTAAAGCTGGCGACAAGAAAATGATCATACTATCAAGTTCAATAAGCCAATCTATTTGTTTTTAACAACCCTGACCTTGATTTTGTTTAGTAAAACAAGGTATCCAAGTTTTCCAGCAGAGCAGATAAAGGAAAAAGATGAGTATCCCACAGCTGCATGTAATGAGGGCTCCCTAAGTAATGGATCACATCCTGCTTGCTGTGAAATATTCGAGAGGGTTCCAGCAAAGAGAATAATTTCCTTCAGCACAAGATCAAACTCACTTTGAAAACAGGAAAACGTGGGAAGTATTAGGCTAGGCTGTAGGTTCAATCAAGGATAGATATTATACACTTCATACCTGCCAAGATTTGCCTTCTAGGAATCATATCCTAATTCTATTACCAGGAAATATTTCAGAAAAGGCTCTGTTCTTTAAAGCTGGAATAGCAGACACAGAGATCAAAACTAACTTTTTCCAGACATGTGATTAATACTTGCCCTTTTATTAGGCAATTTGCTGGGAGAAAAAGCCCTGCTTAAAATTCACTGCAGCTCTCTGGCCAGGGGAAGCGTTTCTATGACTCTGTTTGGGCTGTGTAGCCTGGCTTTCCAGGAAAGAGGAGAGGGAGGAGTGCCCTTCCAACAGCAGCATCGGGGTGAGCCTGTGAGGCCGTACAACAAAGCTTGACCATGGGGGGGGTGGAGTAAGAGGGGAAATGGAAGAAAAAGCTGCTGCTCCATTTTCCAGAGAAGAATTGCCACTAGCCTTTTCCAGTTGGGCACCTGTTCTTTATGGCAGCTTCCCCTCAGCTCAGACTATGTTGTGTCATCTGTAGACCACATTTGGAGAGCTTTGAAAAAGCAGAAACAGCCTTGGGTTAAAAGCACCGAATAAGAAATCAATGTCCTTTTAGATCCCTGTCTGCTCACAATTCTTGTCCGACACTGAGTAACAATCTCAGCAATCCAGGCTGGAGTCCCCTACCTGTAGAAGAGCTGTGATCTTCCCTGGCTGCCCCTCTCTCGTTCAGTCCAAGCACTGGGGCACAGACACCACTGCAAGCAGAAACAGCCTTCAATACTGTGCCAATGGGAATAACCGCTTGTGGAGCTGAATTAGAACTGGCATTTTTAATACCGTAAGAAGCTGCACAAATTGGGATTTTTCTTGTTGCCAATATTTTGAAGTTTTCCTGCAAGACAAAAATGACAAAAAACTCTGGTTTAAAAACTTGAATTGACACTCGTGAAATGAGCCGTTTCATTTTGACAAAGGTGAACACTTTCCTTCTGAGGTCAAAATTTTTTGTTTTGACTTCATTATTTTCACAAAGTAATTGCATTCTCATTTGTTATAACACCCTTTTATATTATGTCAAAATTATGCAATATAATAAAAAATGAAATAAAATTGAAGCAAAGGTCCCTGATCTTATGAAAGCAAAACTTTTCAATAAAACTGTCACCAAAGCAATACATAAGACATTTTGATTTAATCAAATAAACATTTCCCTGACAAAAAAACAGAATGCAGTCAGATGATACCCAGCCAGCTCTTATAATCTCTGCAAAAGATGTGCAAGCAAGCCTCCGCTCCCAAGATTTGCAGCTACACTTGCAGCCCAACACACCCCTGAGGTATGACCAGATTGCCTTCATTTGTATCCACCCCACCACGCAGCCTCAGCGCGCTGCCCAAGAGGAATCCAGCCCAGAGATCTGCTAAGCGTTTAGTGCAGGCTGGCCATGGAGCACGCTCAGTCAGGAATATGGAACCTACAGGTAACTGCTCTTCAGTTACATGGTAAAGGAGTAAACGGGGAATCTTCAGCACAAGTATGCAACCTGCTAGAAATCAGAAACACTGATTCTGTGATGGCATTGGGACCAAAAGAAAAGAACAAGGGGTTTGAATACACGGATAATGCTAAATTGAGTATACTTGGGACAAAAATCACAACACACTGTCCAGAGGTAGATTTTCAATAGTGCTTCAGAGAAATTCAAATAGTTTGCATAGTGAATCACAAGATGAAAAAAGCTTACAGATTTGACACCTGTAACACAGAAGTAAACTAGAGCAGAAATCGGAAGATCCAAGTACCCCTAGATGTCTGCAGGGCCTAAAACCAGAGATAGAAAATATTTCCCTTTCCAGTCCTGCTCTCTTTAGATTTCTGCTCATTCTATCTTCTTGCTGGATCTTAATCTTTCAGATCATGACTTTATATCTGAAGTCACTGTTCATTACATCTTATTGTTCCTTTCCTCGCTGCTGCTTCAGTCTATTATCCCCACTCCATGTCAAAATGCACCTACAGAAATATCTCAAACTTTGCCATTTCCTCTCGCTTGCTCCAAGTTCCATTATAGTTGGGGCCTTCACACACTGCTGGGTAAAAACGTCCTTCTACTGCTCAGCACTGAGCCGAGTGTTAAAGACAGAGGGCAAAAGGCTCTTTTTGCCGTTTCATATGGCGGATCTTGACATTGGTAGTCTATCTTCTTTCATGAGCAGAACTCCCACAGACTTTAAAAGAAGATCTGTGAACGTAGGCAGAGAAGAACACTGGAATCAAGATCCACCCATGCAGATCTGAAGATAATTTTCATTAGCTAGGAAGTCAAACACAGAGGCATAAAAAGTTTTGACAGTCATCTTAACTTGGCTGGGAGTTTCTGATGTGAAAAGCAAGAAGGTCTATCTAGCCTAGAGAACTGTAAAGTGCTGGAAAACCTAGTTACCAAGAGGGTAATTGCACTCTTTATGTAGCGTTTCACATTTGAATGCTAAGTAACCACTAGAGGGAAAAAAAATTCAACATCCAAGGAAGGATCTTAGTTGCAACCACCAGGCACTTTGCACATAGAGCCCGAGCCTCTCTCTGTCCTGAAGGTCCGAAACAGAAGCTGAGCACAGTGCCCTGCAGGAGCTGGGTGCTGACCGTGACATTATGGCCACTTTGCCAATAGCGATATTGCTGACTATCAGAGAAAATACACATTAGCACAGGGAATTAAGAAACATCCCTGATAGAAGCATCATGTCTACATGCCATCCTCCATGCTGTGGAACACCCGTTCCAGCAGAGGACTCCACCACCACAGCAGCAAGTCACTAATACATCATTAGCATGCAACAGCGATTAATTAATTAACATCTGACCAACAGTTGGGTCACTCAGCTGCCTCTGCCTGTCTTGCCATACAAAAACATTTGCAACTCGCACAGACAGCTATTCATTCAGAACACACCCCATTTCCCCCGGCAAGCCCAGAGCACAGGCCTAAGGGGGCATTCCAAGCTGTTCCATGACACAGTACGGAGCTCCAGCATTTCCGTGCACTCCAGCGTGCACAGCATGCCTGAAATTGGACCCAAATCTTTCCTTTGCAAACAGCATGCTGTAAACACCCGAGTGGAGTGTTACCAAGCACACCCAAATGCAGAGCAGTCTCCATTTTTTAAAGATTTCTATTGCTTCTGCTTTTTAGATAGCATTTCTACTCTGCTTTAAAAGCTTTGATTTTTAGGATGCTGTACGTCTTCTATACACTAGAAATGAGGGCAATAATTATGATTGACTGATGTACAGCTGTTTAGGGACCAAAATTTTAGTTCTATTGCTTCATCACTCCTCTACATTAGCTTATTAACAGAGACTTGTTTATTGACTCTGCTTTGTGCCAAGTGCTTACAACTACTACTCTGGGGTCCCCAGTGAATCTCCACACACACGTACCACAGGTAACCCTTCCTGCT
>NW_010253770.1:31184-31433 GCF_000690775.1 Eurypyga helias
CTGCTGATGCAGCCCCATGCTGTTCTTCCAGCTGTTCCGGTGCCATCCTGAGAAACAGGGTCAGCACTGGCATCATTTATTTCCCAATGCTTGGCCTGCATCCCCCCCCTCTAGAGAGAGTGCTGCTCACAAGAGCACTGTACTGCTATTGCTCCTGTTATGCTCTTTTGTTCTTATTCGGGGAGGAATAACCCCAGGCACCAGCACAGGCTGGGGGTGACCTGCTGGAGAGCAGCTCTGCAGAGAAGG
>NW_010253771.1:0-227 GCF_000690775.1 Eurypyga helias
GTGCCCTCCCGCTTCGTGCGGTGCCGCGGAGCTGGCTGCTCCGAGGGAGGCTCGCAGTAGAGATGATTCCGTGTTAGTGTCTTCACCACACAGATCCCTTCCCCAATCATAGCCATAACTTCGTCCTTGGAAATAGCCAGATCGAGATTTTCCCCCTGGAACAGACGTGGAACAGCACATCCGACATCCGACGGGGGAAACACAACTCCGCATTCCCCTGGCTCCAG
>NW_010253771.1:466-684 GCF_000690775.1 Eurypyga helias
CTGCCCAGCGAGGGTGCGACACACGTCATGGAAAGCTGGCAGCTGAGGACAGGGGGCAGGGTTTATTTGGTTCTACAATCTCGTACACAAATAGCTTACTAGGATTAAAAATAAAAAGCACGGACATCGCTATAAGCACCACGCAGCCCTTAACGATTTATGGGCTCCAGAGGCCTTTTTGCTGCACTCTCCTCCCACTGCTTACGTACCGCTCCACC
>NW_010253771.1:730-1386 GCF_000690775.1 Eurypyga helias
CGCTGCACGACACCAGTTTAAAACACTCAGGTTAGAAACGACTGTGCATCCAGCTCCCTTCTGTGTTACCTCCACGGAGATGACGCTTCCCGGCTTGTGGCGATACGGTTTGGCAGGGTCTTCGGCATTCAACGGTTTGAGGACGGGGTTGACCTCGTAGGAGAAGGGCATGGGGTGCAAGGAGTTGAAATCAAAGCTCAGGTTATCCAGAATAAATTCCAGCTTGACACGGAGGCTCCGCAACAGCAGGTTTATGGCCGGAGTTTTGCACAGGATCAGGTAGGAGGAGTTAACAAGACACGGTTCTTCAAACTAAACGCGGAGATGACAGAAGTGTCAATGGCGGAACGCTGACGCTTCTCCTGCGGCTTTGCGATACGTCCCAACCCTGAGCTGTCGGGGGCCAGCCCGCACTCCTCCCCTCTGCAGCCGGGAGCTCTGCCCAGCGGTGGAGGGAGAAAGCCACGGCCGGAGGAACTCCCGTGCTCCTCTAAAGGAAGCTCTCCTAGCCCCGGCGTTGCCGCAAGTACCCAGGTCTCAGCAGGGGGAATCGGCTCTGGCAGAGCCCCGGCAGCAGGTTCCGGGGGGGCATCAGCTGCACATCTGCCTGCTCTGACGGAACGGGACCAAACACCTGCCGTGCCAGGCCGATTCCC
>NW_010253772.1:0-1319 GCF_000690775.1 Eurypyga helias
TAAGGAAATGTTTGGGAGCACTGCCTCATCTGCTACAAGTGCTTGGGGCAAACACAGGGTCTGTGGAGCCACCCAAATCACTTTAATGCGCAAGAGGGCAGCGTGGAACCGCGTAAGGAGCAGTCTAGTAACTGAAGCCCACGCTGCTGCATCACTGCCCACCATGGCTGCATCACTGCCCGCCACTGCCACATCACCTTCCAGCACGGCCAGCCCATCTCCCATAGCAGCTCCACCTTCCACAGCAGCTCTACTTCCGCAAACTCCTGTGTGCCAGTGCCACTGTCAGTGGCCCCAGTGCAGAAAAAGAAATGGACACAAAAATTAGTCCGCCTGGTAGAGGATGATGAGGTAGCAGGGCCATCCCAGGAGACAGAGAAAAACAATAAGGAGATGGGAGCAAGGCTGTCCCAAGAGTCAAAGATGGAAGATGAAGTCGTCGTGACCATATGGTCTTTACCCCTGAGGGAGATACAAGACATCCATAGAGACAACAGCCGCTGCCCAGGTGAACATATCATGACCTGGCTGCTCTGCTGTTGGGATAATGGGGCCAGTAGTATGGAGTTAGAAGGAAGAGAAGCCAAACAGTTGGGCTCACTTGCTGGAGAAGGGGGCATCCACAAAGCAATTGGAAGACAAACACAAAACATAAGCCTCTGGAAATGACTCCTGACCAGCATGAAGAAAAGGTACACTTTAAGGAAAGTGTGCCACACCACCCATGCAAATGGACAACCATGGAGAAAGGTATCCAGTACATGAGAGAACTAGCAGTGCTGGAGATCATTTACCATGACCCAAATAATACACAAACACCCACTGACACAGATGAAGTTCACTGTACATGACCCATGTGGCAGAAGTTAATGTGGAGTACTAATAATCTAGTGTGCTTGCAATAATGGATGGAGAGACGATGAGGCACCAACAGTAGATGAGATGATTCGCCAATTCCAAGAATATGTATCTTCCCCCATACAGGCCTGTGTCTCAGCTGTAGATAGACTGTCCCAAGATTTTAAGCAACTCCGAGAGATGTTCTGCTCCCTACCTGCACAAGCCATTGTCTCAGCAATCAAAAGTAAGCATTCATCTTCTCCCAGAAGGGAATACAACAGGTATCCCTCACGAGGAGGTGGGATGGAAAACCCACCTCGCTTCTAGAGGAACAATATGAATTAAAAGAGGAAAAAATTAACCTCTGGGGATTCCTCCAGAAAAGTTGCTACTCCTGTATCCAAATGGGGTGGAAGAACTGACCTGACCAATAATCCATTCCTCCAAGATGTGAGTGATTCATCTCAGTATTAGAGGTG
>NW_010253772.1:1502-1711 GCF_000690775.1 Eurypyga helias
TTGGAGGAAAGGCACAACCGTGTTTATCAGACTGTATGTATTTGATGGCCTGGCACTATAGAGCCACAGGAGTATAAGGCCCTAGTAGACATGGGTGCACAGTGTACCCTCATGCCAGCAAGCTATAAAGGGGTACAACCCATTAGTATTTCTGGTGTGACTAGAAAATCTCAACAAGTGACTCGGTGGCAAATGCCCTTTGGGGGTGG
>NW_010253773.1:0-277 GCF_000690775.1 Eurypyga helias
TGGGACCCCCACCAGACCCCTGGTGACCCATGGGACCCCCCCCGCCCCCCCAGGGACCCTCAGCACATGTTTCCCTTGCACACACACTCCCTGAACATGCCTGCTCATGTGTGCTCCCTTGCACACGCATCCCATGCACATGCGTTCTCCCTGGTACATGCATCCCTTGCATGCACATCCCATGCACATGCATGCTCATGCGTGCTCCCTTGCACGCACATCCCCTAAACATGCATGGTCATGCGTGCTCCCTGGCACACATCCCTCGCACATACGT
>NW_010253774.1:0-3573 GCF_000690775.1 Eurypyga helias
CGGCGCCTGCTCGCTGTCTGCAAGCCAGTCCCCATCCCATCCCCCCCCACTTCCCCATCTCCTCCTCCCCCAGCACTGACCCAGAACCGAGGAGCCTCCGACCCCTGTCGAGCAAGCGGGCTGGAGGGGGGGTCCAGCCGGTCTCAGCAGGGCTTGTTACACATAATTAGCCACGGCGAGCAATGTGGGCAGAGGGTGCAGCATCCCGGGGGTCCCCCCCACGCCTCTCCCTGCCGGGGTCAGCTGCTCTGCAGCGGCCAGCAAGAGAGCCCATCCCCGCGCCAGCTTCCTCCGCTACAGAATGTACCGAGGGCCCCGGCGGCCCCAGCCAGGGACACGATGTGCTCCCTGCTCCAGGCCCTGTTTTTCCTGGCCAGGCTCCTGCTCCGCTGGCGGTGGTGCGGCCGGGGGCTGTCACTCAATGCAGCTTTTGTTCGCTCCCCGCTTGCCTCCCTTCGCACCTCCATCCCACCCCTTTGGCCTCTCTGTGCTCCCTCTGGACTTGGCCATGACTATCCATGGTCATCCCCTGGCCTCTCCCGCAGCTCCATCACTGCCTCAATGGCTTTTGCCGTCCCTGCGAGCACGGCTGGGACTGCTGGCAGTGGCAGAGGCAATGCTATCCTGCTGGCAGGGCAGCCCAGCAGCTCTGAAACCACAGGCAGCATCATCTACGTGCCAGAGAACCAGCTCCCAAACAACACCCCCCATGAGGGAGTACGACATTGTGCCCTTCTGCTGCCCACAGCCTCACCCTGCTCCATGCACAGACTTGCAGCACATGCTAAACGGGTGCATCTGTAACTCACACGCATTACCTGGGGTGCAGGGTACAGCCCACGTGAACATCGTCCCCTTACAGAGCTCAGCATCGTGCTGGTCCCACAACTCCCCACGCTGATGCTGGGCCAGCTGTACAGCACTGCTCCCCTCCTGGGATCTCCCCGGGACACCCGTCCCTGCTGCTGCAAGGGTGAAACCCATCTGCGATGGGCATCTGCGGAGGGTAGGACACAGAGCTGCCCACGCAGGAAAGCACAGCCTTCACGTCTTGACACCCACTGGAAAATGGGTATTTGAGGTCCAGTAGAGCAGCTTTAAACTCTTTAAACATTTCCTCTAGTGAAAGCAAAGTACCAACCAAAGCTGCCAGTATGTCGTTTAACCCCACAGGAGCTGACTCCTGGCTGCCCAGCGCGGCCAGTTGTCCTGCCTTCCACTTTCAGCCAATTTGCTATCTGGGGCGGTTGACACAAATTTGCTTTTCCTTTGTGGAAAAAACCTCCAAACCAGGAAGCATTGCCCAACTGCCCAGATCCCCACACCCCAAAGCTTCACTGACCCCAAGAGCCATCCCCATGCCTGCTGGCTCAGCACAGCACAGCCGGCACGGGGATCCCAGTGCTGCACACGCTGGGAATGGGTACAAATACCCACTGGGATAAACCCCAAACGCTCAGGCATAGCTGGGCACGAGGCCAGACCTCCTGCCCCACAGACCCAGGCTGTGGGGCTGTACAGGGTGAGGAGGAACAGAGGCTACATCCCCAAGAGCATCTCTACAGCCATGCATGCCACTGCTACCTTCCCAGCCCTGGGAGGGTGTGACCTGCTCCCAGGGCTTGGCAGGGAGGCAGGAGGGACACACTCACCCAAGGAAGAGGTGCCCTGGGCTTTCATCACCCCCAAAATCACTGGTGGGTCTGGCTGCTAGTGGTACAACCTCATGTGGTCCTGTACTGGGGCAGTCGGCCACAGGTCTGGCAGCCCCCAGATCTGACAGTCCTGGGGAGCCATCACTGATGCAAACCCTCCCCGAGACACCACCACCGCCCCCCCATACTCTGGCATCATGGCAATTGCCCAGCGACGCTCTCTCCACCGCTCCATCCCTCACATACTTGCCCCTCCATCCCTACCCACAGCCTGGGAACAGCCAAACCTGCTCCCACCCCTAGCACCCCACAGATTAAGCCTGGTGGCATCGCTTGGGTCTCCCACACCCACTCTTTTTTTGCCCCCTCTCTTTCTTGGCGGCTGCTTTCCTCCCTGGCAGTGGGAGGGGGGTCTTCCCTGCATCCGTCTGGCAGCTAAGCCCCTGTCGCCATGGGGGCATTAGCACCAGAGCTGCAGGGAGCTCCCCGGGGAGGACTAAGTGGATCAAAGGGTTTTAGCAGCAGACGGCTCCCAGACAGATCTGGATCATCTTCAAGGCAGCCACTTGCGGATACAAATGCACTTTCTGCCTGCAGCTCCCCAGCCAAAAGTTTCACACCGGCTTTATGGTGTTTAACCCCTCGCTGCTCCCAGTCTCGCAGGCGCTCAGGGCCAGGAGCTCCCGGCTCTGCAGCCTCATCCAGCTGGATGGGGTCTTGACCCCCCTGGGAGAAATCCAGCCCTGCAGGAATGGCTGGAGGGATTGGGTTGCTGCGTGCTTCTGCAGAGACACCCCCTCCCAAAAGATGGGGTGTCCTGAGCCAGGCAGCAAAACAACCTGCTTGCCAGTCCTGCTCACCTCAGCATCCCTGGCACTGTGACAAGGAGGACGCCAAGGCACGCAGCATGGGGGAGTGTGGAGGATGGCGATGTTCTCCAGGGGCATGTACACTGACCTGGTCCTCCATCCCCTGTCTGCAACGTCCCCCAACCCTGGGAAGCAGGTGGCAGGTGACAGTCACCTATTTGTCCTGCCCCAGCCAGACTGCACCCCTTCACGGCACCCCCAAAGCCAGCCAGCGCTTGCCAGGCAGCGTGGGGAGCCGGGACAGGGAGAGGCTTTGTTGGAATAATGCCACTATGAATTATTCACAGCGCAATGATAATTATCAGAGCCCCCTGGTTCTGCTCGCTCTCCACAGGCATGAGGAGCCCCCTGGTTCTGCTCGATATCCACAGGCGGGAGTAGGATTCATGCCGTGGAAGGCTGGGGGCAGGGAGAGGGGTCCTGGGGATGAAGGCCATCGCTGGTCTCCCCGGGAGTGCCCCTGCAAGGCATGAAGGGGCCCTGTGCATCCTGTCCCCCGGCTGAGGAGCCACCTGTGGGGCTTGGCTGAGGGTGCCATAGGGCTTTGCCCCAGACCCCTGCAGCTGGGTGCATTGCTGGGGCCTTGCTGGTTAAACTGGGAGCTTTGGGAAGCCAGGCTGGCCCCACTGCAAGTGCTGCCCACCCTGTGTCTCCCCTTCCTGCTCCATGTCTCCTCCTGCTGCTCTGTGGCAGCTGCAGCACCCCACACTTCCCAGCCCTGCACCCCATATTGCACAGCCCCGTACCCCAAATCTCCCAGCATTGCACCCCATCTTCCCACAGGACTCTACCCCACATCTCCCCATCTCGCTCCCCAAAGGCCAGCTGTGGGGTGACCCCCAAAGCGCCACATAGGCAGGGAGATGTGTCCCTGCCTACTGGGGATGGGCAGCAGGATGGGCACAGAGGAACCTGCCAGGACTCCACTGCACATCCCAGGGGTACCCCTCGCATCCCCCCATGCCAGGCCCCCACCTTAAAACCCGCGGTTGCCACCACGAGCCCAGCACAGGGCTGCCGCTGCCATAAACCCTACGGCTTCGCAGCCA
>NW_010253774.1:3966-5049 GCF_000690775.1 Eurypyga helias
ACGGCATGCAAGGACCGCCCCGTCCAGCAGCTCCAGAGGGGTGAGCCGGACCCCGCGGCATGGCTGGGTTAGCTCTCCTCAGCCCCAGATCTGACGCACCCAGTTGGCAATTTCCCATCACACCGAGGGTGGCCGCTTTGCTGTGTGCATTTGCCATGGCGTTGTCGGTGTGGAAAAAAATTATTTTGCAGGCTTGGCAGCGTGGTGGGAAAGTGGGGTGAGCGGGAGTGCTCTCCCCGTGCTCCAGATGCAGAGGAGTGCTGGGGACCCCCACCTCATCACAGCAGAGACTGGTCCCCAAAGGACAGCTCTGCACCCCCCAACCCATAGGGGTGCACATCCCACTGCCTGATCATCCTGGCATGCCACAGGTAAGGGGGGACAGGGGTGTCCCCCCACAGCTGGTGCACTTTGCAGTGACACCCTGTAAACCCACAGAGCAGGGAGGGGTCAGGGGGGCGGAGCTGAGCACACCAGGGCTTGTGGGCTTGTTACCCACACACAGTGCCCAGAAAAATGGAGCTTCCCAGTGCCTGGGCTGCACTGGGCCAACTGGGAATCCCACCAAAGGGCAGGTGGCAATGCCCTAGAAGTAACCCCAGCGTGCGGACCTCATGAAGGACAAAGTGCAGGGGCAGAGAGCAGGGAACATGCTCTCCATGTTCCACGGCGCGGGGCATGAGGGCCCCCCCCCCGGCTATAGGTCCCCTTCCTGCACCCCCTGCCTGCGCCTCCTCCCATCCCCAGCAGCCCTAGGTCAGCAGGGAGAGCACGGTGGGAGATGAACTCCAGGGGCTGGGGCAGGGAGGGGGAGCGATGAGGTGTGGGTACAGGGTGTCCAGCAAGTAAATGTGAGCTTGTGGGTGTGTGGGTTCAGGGTACAAGGGTGCACAGGGGTGTGGGTGCAGGTTTGCTGGGGTGGGAGCCTGGGCAGGTGCGGTGAGGTGCAGGGTGCAGGGGACAGAGTTTGGGGAGCACAATGCAGGGTGGAGGGTGCAGGTTCTGGGGTGCTGAGTGCAGGCTTTGAGGAGCAGTGTGGGGCACTGGGTGCAAGTTTTGGGGAGCAGGGTGCAGGTTTTCGGG
>NW_010253774.1:5237-10852 GCF_000690775.1 Eurypyga helias
CCCACTCTGCTTTGGCACTCCTCGGGGCCGTGGCTGACCAGGCCTGCCCCAGCCGTGCCCGGGCAAGCTGTGTTCCCCCTGCCAACCATGCCGGCCATGTGCCAAGCCTGTGCCTGATGCTCCCCATCACTACTGCAACCACCCCAGCACCATGCATGGAGCCCAGGCACATCTCCAGCTGCCTGGCATCATGCCCACCTCCACCCGGGGCCCTGCCCCATTCCCACCTGCCTGTCTCTACGCTCCAGGGCTGCCCAGGGGCATGTGCCCAGCCCCATTGCCGGCTGGAGCTCTGCGGGCTGCCGGAAAGCAAGGCACACTGGGCACAACTACCCGGATGTGGTGGGTCCCAGGGCTGGGTGGGTGACAGCCGGTCCCTACACCAAGAAGAGGCACTGTTCAGCCTACACACTGGGATGGCGGACAAGACAGAGAGGAAATCCAGCACCCTCCATCCCACTGCTTAGCACTGATGAGTGACACGCTGGGGACACACTGAGAAAGGCATCAGCTCAGGGCTATCATCCTGCTTCTCATATTTGCCTTAAAAATACGAAATCCAGCAGGAAGCAGAGGAGCCCCGTAGCCCCCATGGACCCTGTCGTGGGCTGCCCAGCCATGGCCTTTCGCCCATAGGTCAGCACGGATGAATGGTGCTCTGCCACCGTGCACACACTTTCACCACCTGGCATCCCACAACAAATCGAGCTGACAGGACCTGCAATTAATACCTGCGATAGAATAGAGCTGATTATAATAATTGGCACAATAATTATGTTACACCTAGGGAAGGGTGTAAGCAGAAAGCCCTGCAAAAGAGACTCTTTGTCTTTGCTTTTTTGTTTTCTCTCCAGCTCGCAGGTTATAGCCACGAATGGGCAAACCCTCTTTTAATGGACTCTTAATAATGCTGTAATTTCCCTTTGCAGGGAAAGTTTTCCAAACAGTCAAAGATTCAAAACAAAGCAATGATTGTTCCTATTAGCATTAAATTCTACTCTGTGAGAGAGAATAAATCAAGCAAGGGGATCCAATTCAAAACAGAACTATAAAAAATCCAATAATGATTTTTTAATATTAATAAGAAAAATATATTGTTATGCACCCTTAGCATTTAAACTTCTAATCCAATCAGCACAAAGTGCAGAGATAAATCACAGCCGCAGAGGAGAAGGGAACAACCATCAAGCAGGCAGCAATAAAATGCTGTCTTACATCCTTGGGACAGGCATAGGTTTGACAGTCTCAAAAAAAAAGCCAAAATTTATGAGCCTGTCGCTCCGCAGGCTTGTTAATTCTTTCCCTGCATCTCCTCATGCACTCTCCACCTGGGGCAGGGAGGGCACAAGGCCCGGCTCCGGCCAGGCAAGCTGCAGGCAGGAGGTGACAGCAGGCATCCTGGCTGCCCAACCCCTCAGCACGTGTGTCGGAGCTGTGACTTGCCCTTCTTCATCCGGCTTTAACCCGCTCCCCGCAGCCCTCGGCTCTTGGCACATCTGACTGGCTGTGCAGCAGGATGGGATCTTTCCTGGGGCCCTGTAGCCGCAGGGGGAAGGAAGGAGCCAGTGAATCCCCTGCTAAAGGAGGACCCGAGCATGATCCCAAACAGGCACAGTCCCAAGCACAACCCCAAGACAGTGACAGTCATGGTCTCCCCAGCTCTCCCATTTCCAGGGGTTGCACTGGGAGTTTCCAATCACGGAATACCAAACACATGTGAGAGCCTGAGCAAGCTGCAGGGATGCTTGAAACATCAGTGCACACGTGCCCACTCCTGTCAGCAGCAGCAGACGCTGTTATGCTGCCAGTGGTACCCACGCAGCCCTCGCCTCGCTCTGCTCCCTGTCGCCCCATGCAGAGGGGATGGCTGGCAGCCCTTCCCATACCACAGCTTCACACAGACGGAGCAGCAAAGGCCATGCAACCATTGCGCGGAGCCAGCCGCCCCGCCAGCTTAGCAGACACCCCCGCTTTGCCAGGGTCACAGTACAGAAATAATCTCGGTAAGGGCCCCCCGCAGCTCAGCCGTGCCATCCTTGTTGAACTCATTACAGATAATGGCCCCACAATTCACCGCTGACGCAGCCGGGCTATTCCCCCTGATTTATCAGCTCCGGCAGACAATGCGCTGCCATGGGGGCCAGCCACAAACCTGAGTGAACAGTGAAACACCGCAAAATGCGGCCAGCGGGTCTCAGCTCCCCTCGTGTCCCCCAGACCTCAGAGCTCCTGCCCAAAGCAGCTGCATCCAAGGAGAGGGAAATGACGAAGCACGGCAGTGGGAAGGAGGAGCAGCGAAGCACCTGCAGCTGGTGGTCCGGGCCATGCGACGGCTGAGGACAAAAGACATTTCAGCCATACAGGGAATTCCCAGCCGTCTGGCAAACTGCTGATGCCACGAACCAGGATGAGAGGGCATTTGGGGACAGGGGGACATGCCACTCCTGCTCAGGAGCACCCCGGGGCTTTGTTTTGCTGCCCCCCACAGCTGAGCTCCTGGGGGAGGCTGATGCGGGGCAAAAGATTCATTCCAGATCCAAACCTGACGTGTCGTGGAGTGTCTCTGTTCCACTTTCATTTCAGATGGTTTGGGCAGAGGGTCGGGGAGCAGGTGCTAGGTGTGTCCCTATGCTCCCCAGCTTGGCACTGCTTAGGTCCCACGGAGCCAGTGACATCCCGTCTCAGGGTAGCCAAGCTGCTCCCTAGGAAGTAGAGGGCATTCAAGCCCCCTGTCGCTTTGCAGTACGTTTTAAGTAAAAAAAAAAGAGGTGATATATTCCTGCACCTGGCTTTGGGGCTCTCCCACTGCCAACAGCCAGGGCTGAGGCAGCTGCACCGTCCTCGATGTGGACCGACAAGTGGCACTGGGGAGCATGGGGCTCAGTGGTCCATCCAGACAGGTGACCCAGAGGCTCAGCCTTTCACTGCAGGGGTGCTCACCAAGCCCAGGGAGGTGGGAACCCCCATTCCCACACTGCCCTGATGCCCCTGCCAGCCTGGCTGCTGGATAAGATGCCAGTGGTCCCCAGGGCAGAACGGCCATCAGCACATGGAGCCGTGACTGGGAAATGCTCAGGGACCTTGGAGAGTGAGCACTGCCACCACCCACAGCACTGCAGGGTTTTTCCACTGGACTCCAAGGAGGATCTGCCACCCTGGCACACTGTGCCCATCCCTGGCACCATCCCTCCAGGACCTCAGCAGTGCCAAGACTAGGCATGGAGCTGGCACAGCCCCATGAACACCCATCTCCTACATAACCCAGGGCTGGGTCTGGCTGCAGCCTCCTCCCAGTCCCAGGAGAGGAGCCAGACTCCGCGGGAGACGCAAAGGCTGCCTGGGGAAGGCAGGGGTGCCTGGCAGTGCCAGGCTGCCCAGCCACAGGGCCATGGGCAAGGGGGTGTGCCTTCCAGGGGGGCACCCGGAGCCCAGTGGAGAGGTACCTAGTGGGAGGGTGGGTGAGCAAAGGGGAGTTTGGCAGGGTGGGGGTTTGAACTTTTGAACCAGCAGGCAGATCAGTGCATTACCTTAACATGAGTTAAAAATAACCGTCTCGTCTCTTGAAATGAGTCTGTCTGCAATTACAGCTTGGCATGTCTGCTCCGGAGCGTCCCCGGGCTGGCACTGTGCCAGGTGGCAGGCAGCTCTAAACAACCCTCGCCTTTCTCCTCTTTCTTGGGGTTGCCTTTTTTCCTTTGTTTTTTGTTTTCAGATTTGGGTTTTCTGGTTTTTTTCCTTCCCAGTACATCAAAGGTAGCTCCTCAATGCCCTGTCTTGGACTACCCCCCACCCACCAAGGGCACGGCCATGTCTTCAAAAGCACCCAGCCCCTGCGGTACCCCCTACCCCACAGCAAGGCCATGTTGTCCCCCTAGTCCCCAGGGACAGGGGACGCTGCCACCAGCCCCATGCTCCCAGGAGGACTGTGCAGTGGCGCAAGCCAGCCCAAGGTATGTTGGAGGGTCCTTCCTCACACTGCCCTCGCACACCCCACGCACATCTGACTGCAACATGCGGGTGCGAGCGCACGCGGGAGCACACGCTGCAAACCCATTGCATGCAGGCTGCGTGTGCATGTGCTGCGCCCCGAATGCACGCGCACAGGCGCGTGAGGAAACGTGCAAATTCAGCTGTGCGTGCACAGGTGCCGGGTGCCTCACGGCACTGATGCCTGCAGCTCCCCGTGCTCTGCCCAGCCAGCGGGCAGGTGCCAGCAAGGGTTTGCCTGCATCAGTGTCCAGGTTATGGACGCATCCCCCCACTGCCAGCACCCGGGACTGTTTGGGAAACCTCGTCTGCTGACTGGGCCCGGGGGAGTAGTGGGCCAGGCTGCATCGCTGCTGCGTGGTACAAAGTGCCATCGACCCTGGCACCCGTGCCCAGAGGCCAGCAGGCCACAAAGCCTGGGAGTCTCCCTGCTGCTGAGCCCCAGCACAACCCCCAGCCCCGAGGAGCATAGCCAGGGGGTGCTGGGGAGGGGAAGGATGAGCCCTCTCCAGAAATGTAGGCACCAGACACCAACATCCCACTGTCCTGCTGCTAACCCCTCTAGGGCAGCCCCCAGTGCACAGCCCCACCCAACAGGACAGCCCCCCTCGGGTGGCTGGACACCCCATGGTAGGCAACAGGATACCAGAGTCTCCCTGCTGGGAGGGAAGGGACCAGCCTGTTTTGGGGGTCCCCACACCCCCACCCAGCGCTGGCTGCCGCCTCCTCCTCCTCCCGCAGCAGGAGAAAGCAAGCTTTGTGTCGGGGCTTTCAGTTCTCCTGGCTGGCGCCTGGCCAAGGCACCACATAATAATGAACAGATGCTGTCCAAAATGAGCTTCAGCGGCAGACAGGCGAGCCTCTCCGCGTGTCCTTCCATAACCCAAAGCGGCTTTCACCTCGGCACTAAGCAGGCACCTTCAGCGGGAGAGAGAAGCTGGTGGGAAGTGTCGGCTAATGAAAAGTAGCGAGATGAAGGAGTGGTGAGCCCACCACCAGTGGGTGCAGGAGGGGAGGCAGCTGCCTCCCTGCAGGCACGGCTGGGGTGCAGTGGGGTGGCAAGGGGGAGACCACATTCCCGCTCCAGAGCACCCCCACGGCACACCCAAGGGCACGGTGACACCACATCTTGGGGTGGGTCCTAGGGATGGAGGGGCCAGCCTGGGGCTGGGTGTCTGACCATGCCCAGACCCCGCTGTGGCAGTGGGGAGATTCATCCCCTTCCTGTGCACTCCCTCTGCAAGGACACAGTGGTGACAGGGGTCAACCCCACCGCTGAAGCCTGGGGGACCTCAGGCTGAGAGCAGCATCCCAGAGAGGATCCCACTGGGATCGGAAGCTGGGCCAAGAAGCTCCAGCTCACTCCCACATCACGCATGGCCCGACCCACTGGGAGCACAGTCGCCCCGCAAAATATTTATGAGGCTTTTTAAGTACAAAGGCAAGCATCCGGACATTCGCTTCCCAGCCCAGTATTCTAGTCCTCCCATCACAGCACCGGGCAAGCGGGAGGGGGGAATGGGCACGGGGATGGAAGGAGGTAACGCCCGGCTGCAGGCACTCTTCTAGGCTGCAGGATCTCAACTGTAGTTTATATTCCAGCAGTTATTAAAAATAAAGGGGGGGTG
>NW_010253775.1:0-1995 GCF_000690775.1 Eurypyga helias
CACACTGTGCTGGGGTAGACCCTCCGACCCCAGGGGTTACCCCCACACTGAGAGAGACCCCAGGACCTCTGGGGTTACCCCCACAATGAGGCAAACCCCAGGGGTTCCTTCCATGCCAAAGCAGACCCCAGGAGTATCCCCCCACATCAGGGCAGACCCCCTGCTCCCAGGGGTTCCCCCCATGCAGAGGCAGACCCCAGGGGGTCCCCCCATGCAGAGGCAGACCCCAGGGGGTCCCCCCATGCCAAGTCAGACCCCATCCCCTAAGGGGTTCCCCCATGCCAGGGCAGACCCTGGGACCCCAGGGGCTCCCTCCATGCCAAGCCAACCCCTGTGCCCCCAGGGGTTCCCCCCACGCTGAGGCAGACCCCAGGGGGTCCCCCCACGCTGGGGCATTCCCCATGCCCCCGGTGCCGCTGGTGCAAGGTGCCTGCAGCTGTCCGGGCAGGTGCTGCCTCTTTGCCTGCAGAGAAAACCCTCCGGCTGCAGGTGACCTGGGGGACACGGGGCCACAGCTGGGTGGGATTTTCCTGGCCGGCCCTGAAACCCTCTGGTTTTGACTCTCTGCCCCAGGACACACCCCAGGAGCAGCCACTGCTATTTAATCTCCCATGAGCTTTCTGTCTCTTGTTGTAGGTGAGCCTGACCCTCACCACAGCTTGGCAAAGCCCTGAGCTGATGATGCTAAGCCCACCTGGGTCTGTCCCTGCCTGTCCTGCCAGAAATAAAAGGGGAAGAGGTGAGAACATGAAATCCTAGTGGGACAGGCAGCTGGGAGCCCACAATCCTATGCAGCCAAAACCTCTGCCAGCCCTCGGTCCCTGCAGCCAGGCTCCCCTCACCGATGGGGTGCAGGGATCCCCAGGGTGGGTAGGATGGGACACCCAGCATCACCAGGATGTGGGTCCAGGGCAGAGGCTTGTTGGGGGCAGCTGCAGCATTTCCCCTCGAGCACGCAGCCCTGGCTGGGTGCACGCTGTCCCGCCTGGGTTGGGGTTGTGGTTTGTAGCCATGTGGCCCTTTCACCCGGCACATCAGCCCTGTGCTGGGGCTTCCCCTGGTCCCCCTGCAGCACCCAGCCCACTCTCATCACCTCCCAGTGCCCAGGGCTGCACCCGGAGAGCAGAGATGCTGCAAACCCTGCTCGTGCCACCCGCTTTGCCCGCTCTGTCCCACAGCCTGTCCCCCCACAGCACCCCCATGGTCTGGGACCTTCCTTCCCACTTACACCCCACCGTCCCCTTCCCCAGGAGCCCGAGGCTGGAGGCACGAAGCAGGGAGCCCCGGGTACCATCTGCAGGAGCCCAGGTGGCCGCCGAGACACGCCATCTGCTCAGCCACCTTCGGGGACCGTGCAGGCGCTGTTGTATTTTTAGGACACGTTTCCTCCCTCCCACCTGCATCCAGGAGCCGCCTTTCGGGTTTCTAACAAGTTGTTTCTCTCGCTGGTGGCCGTCAGGGACCCTGGTGCAGGGAGGGCTGGCCTGAGGGTGCAGGGATGGGCTGCAAAGGGGGGTGCGTACCCACCGGAGGGGTTATCCCAAGTGAGGAGCAGCCCTGGTGCAGGGAGCTTGTCTGGCTTGTGAATGGCACTGATGCTGCAGTTCAGCAGTGGCCAGGGATAATCTCCATCCCCATGGCTGTCAGGGGACATCCTTATCCCCACGGCAAAGGCATCAGCGGGCTGCAGGGCTGCAGCAAGGGCAGCGAGCCCTCGGTGTTGCAGCGTGCTGGTTGCACTGAGCTGCACCGTGCCGGCCACGGTGAGTTACGTTGCAGTGGCCGTGCTGTGCCAGGCTGCACCACGCTGTTGCCAGGGTTGTACCACGCTGTGCCAGGCTGCACCACGCTGTTGCCAGGGTTGTACCACGCTGTGCCAGCCCACACCATGCCGTGTGGGGATGCACCACGCTGTGCCAGCCCGCACCATGCCGTGTGGGGTTTGCACCACACTGTGCCAGCCCGCATCATGCTGTGTGGGGATGCACCACGCTG
>NW_010253775.1:2220-2841 GCF_000690775.1 Eurypyga helias
CCACCCCGCTGGGCCGGCCCCCACCACGCCGTGTGGGGTTGTACCACGCTGTGCCAGCCCGCACCATGCCGTGTGGGGATGCACCACGCTGTGCCAGCCCCCACCACGCCACGCTGGGTTGCACCACGCTGTGCCAGGCCACACCACGCCGTGTGGGGTTGCACCACGCTGCACTGGGATTGCACCATGCTGTGCCGTGGTTGCACCACGTTGTGCTGCAGCCCCTCTCGAGTTGCACCGGCTACGCCGTGCCAGTCGCACCATGCTGCGCTTCCGCATGCTGCGTCGTGCTGGTCATGCCGTGCTGGGCTGCCGTCACGCTGCCCGTGCCGTGCCATGCAGCGCCATGCTGGTCCTGCCGCCCCGTGCCGCACTGGGATTGCACCATGCTGTGCCGTGGTTGCACCACGTTGTGCTGCAGCCCCTCTCGAGTTGCACCGGCTACGCCGTGCCAGTCGCACCATGCTGCGCTTCCGCATGCTGCGTCGTGCTGGTCATGCCGTGCTGGGCTGCCGTCACGCTGCCCGTGCCGTGCCATGCAGCGCCATGCTGGTCCTGCCGCCCCGTGCCGTGCCGCGCTGCCTGTGCCGAGCTGCACCGCGCCTGTCCCTCGCAGTGAGG
>NW_010253775.1:2927-3187 GCF_000690775.1 Eurypyga helias
GCGGGGGAAGTTGTTGGAAGTCAGACCAGAATGGCTGATAGGGAAGACCGACAAGGGCTTGGTCGCAGATGGTTCCTGTTGGGGAAGGACAGGGCTGCAGCTGCCCGGCCTCCCCCCACCCGCCCCATTATCGCTGCCCGGCAGCTGTTCGCTTCCCCCTCGCCATGGGACACTGCTCTGCTGCCACCCCGGCCCCGGGCACCTCATGAAGGGCCTCGTGGCAGGGCAGGACCCGTGTCCCAGCGGTGTGCTCAGCATCT
>NW_010253775.1:3307-7214 GCF_000690775.1 Eurypyga helias
CCAGGGGACCCCCCAAGCTGGACGGCCACCCCTCCTGGGCCAGGGCGGCAGGCAGGACCAGCCAAGGTAAGACTGTGGTGGGAGGGGGGCGGGGGGTGGCTGTGGCCATGCCGGGTGCCATGCCAAGGGCAGCATCAGGCGGGGATGTGCTCCCCAAGGGTGGCATGTGGCCGGTGCCCACCGGTCCATCCCCATGGAGATGAGCTGGTGGGAGCGGAGAGCCAGGACATGGCCAAACCCGCAGCACCATGGGCCAGGGTGGGCTCACAGGTACAAGGACCCATTTGGAGCCAGCTTCACAATTAACCTTTCCATATGAGTAATCAGCCACGCTTAGGTTTTATTTACAGGGTTTAAATCCTCTGTTTTCTGCGTGTTTTCGTGCATTCTCCCGTCAGAGACTCACATGTGGCTCGGGAATGTGTTCCCATGCTCGCTCCCTGCAGCTGCCGGATCCTGCATGCAGCAGGTTTGTGTCACTGGGGTCAGAATCCGACCCCATGGGCTCTCCAGGTGCTCCTGCTCGCTTGCAGCAAGGCAGCATCCTCTGTGGAGACAGAGCATCTCCCCCGCACTGGCACAGCCACGCACAGGGCGAGAGGTACCCCACAGCCCGGCCTCGGCCGAGCGGCTGCAGCATCTCCGGGGGGCCAAAGGGGTTCCTGCTGGGCCTCTGCCCGGCGCGGGCAGGAAAGCGGCTGCTGGCTGAGTCACCGGCATTTGTCTGCCCCGAGTGAACAATACTGGCCCTCTGCCTCACTTCCCCTCACACACCCCTCTCCCCGTCGGAACTGAGTTCCAGCGGCAGCCCCCTGCCCCACTGCCTGACCCTGTACCCACCCATGGTAACAGGGTGAGGATGGGCTCAAGGACAGGATTTGGGGTGCATCCTGGGTGCACCCTGGGTGCTGCACCCATCGTACCACACCACTTCACCGTGGGTGGGAGGTGTACCGGGGTCCCTGTGCCCAGACTTGCCACTCGCAGCGACGTGGGGCGCGTCCCAGGCGAGGGGCACCCTCCGATAAGGTGCCGGGGGCCGTGCGGGTGCACCGTTGGCGAGGGGAGCCCTGCAGATTGCTGGGGGCTTGCTGAGCTGCCGGTTAGGCTCTTGGCAGGAGAAATGTTTATTTTGTTGGCCAAATATCTCTGCAAACTTCCTGATTTCCTTGCGGCCGGCGAGGCAGCGATAGGGCTGGCGAGGCCGTTGCCTGCCCCGCACTCCGGCTTCGGCGCGGAGAGCTGTTATCTCCGAAGCACAGCGGGCAGGGAAGAGGTGGAGAAAGGGAAATGAAATACAACAGAGGTGGCACATTTTTTGCTCTTGATAACAAGCCCTGCTTTTAGCCTGGGAACTTGGAAACGATGCAGGTGGCCAGAGACAGCCGCAACGTCCCCCGCCGCCACGGCGCATCTGGACCTTGTAACGAATCCCAAGATCTCCCCGCCACAAAGCTGCGGCTGGCCGCGGGACCGCGGCACAGCATGGCACAGATCGGCACCCACCTCCACCAGCCCAGTGTCGAGGCATTTTGGCCTTGGGGGTGGTTCCAAAAGTAGCCCCAGGGCTTTGCTCCTGGGCTGAGCCACTGCCTCCCGCTTGCTCCAATTGATTTTTGCAGGGACCTGAGGTGTTGGAAGTGCAATGCCAGCTAATTAAATTCCCATCATTAAAGAGCCCTGGGCAGGCCGTTGCAGCCTGTGGGATGGAGAGGGCTGGCAAGAACCAGGTACCCCGTGGTTTGGGGAGGACGAGGGCAGTGTTAACCCCACCGGGGCTGCCTGCTGGGTGAGGGGCAGGGAGTGTGGCCGTGGTGCCGTGGCGGGGCTGAGGCATGCTCCTATCTCCCCAGACCTTGGCACTGCGTGGAGGTCTCGGATACCTCCGGCAATGTTAGGAGCCAGACCCCAAGGATGTGGCTGTGATGGAGGCTCAGCACTGCCATTCCTCCTGCCCAGCCCTGCAATGGGAAGCAGTGCCATGGAGAGGGGAGCTCCCCAGGCGAGGGACGGGAGGAGCTGGAGGGATGCCCTGCAGGGTGTGGGGCGCTCCCAGCTTGCTGTGCTCACCAGGACAGCCCGAGGGATTTTGCTCAGCATTTCCTGGTGACTTCCCACTGGCCAAGGATGAGACTGGCAGGACTTGCCAACAGATGCTGCTCACAGGGGGGTGCCAGCAGTGTCTCTCTGCACCCCTTCAGCTCCCAAAGGCAAGGCAGCACATGGCAGTCTCCCCTTCAAAATTAAAATACTTCCCAGACTCCCTACAGCAAAGAAAAGCTGGAAATTTGTCCCCTGGCAGCGCTGGACCTTAGAGCACCCAGAGGAATGGTGCCGTATCCCGAAATCTCCCGGTGTTTAAGCCAAGCCGGTGATTTTTTGGAGCCTGCGGCGCAGGACGAGCGGGGATGATAAGCAGTAAGGGCCGGCTTCCCTTTGAATGCCACGAAGCAGGAACGAATCAGTCAGCCAGGAAAATGGGATTTTTCTTTTTTTTTTTTCCCCTTTAATGTTCATGGAAGTTGTGCAAAAGACGCAAAGCCCCTGGGCCTGCTTCCCAGCGGTGTCAGCCGAGGGGCTGCTCCTTCCAGCCCTCGGCTGAGGAAGCGAGGAGCTGGGGCGGCTGCGGTAGGTGGCCACAAGGCCGGTGACCCCCACAAGTGGGCAAGGAGGGAAGCCAGGCACAAACGAACCCCCTTTCTTCAGAAGAGCTGGCGAGCGGCACTTCCTGCCGAGCAGATGTCACCGTGGCGGATGCAGCTGCGGCGGGCGATAGCCGGCAGGCGGGTGAGCCGTCTTCCCTGGCCGCTGGCTCCCCACCAGCCCCTTATCTCCCCCGCGCATTCCCCGATAAATTAACACGCAGGGAAAACCAGCGCCAGCCGGGGCTCCTGCTGCAAGAAAAAATGCCAAGGGAAGAATGCCGGGGGCTGCAGCCTGGCTCCCAGCACTCATTCCGGGATGGAGTTAGGCACTGAGATTCAGACCACCACATCCGTGCATGCAGCCAGGGCAATGGGGCCATCCGTGGCCACGCGGACCCTTTCCAGCCTGATAGCTCCCTGCCCCGCGCGTGGCATCAGGGATACTCTGAGCAAACGGGTCCCTGTGCAAAACAGGAACCCTGTCAGCATCATGGGGCTTCGCATCGCTGCGGCTGCTCGTGAGCTCCCGGCCCCACGCTCTGCTCGGCACTGTGCCGGGCTGGCACAGCCACATCTAGTGAGGACTTCAGAGAGGCACCCAGGGATGCTTTGCTCCCCAGGAGGGAGCAGAGAGAGATCGAGAAACCCAGACGGACAGACTGACTCGCTGGGGTGACACAGGAAGGTGACACAGGAAACCTGTGGCATGCCAGGGGCTGAGTGCCGGCACGGCTCGGTGCCTTCGCCTCCAGACAAGCCTCTCCCAGGAGAGCTGTGCCGTGGCAGGACTCCCATCCCAGCGTGGCGGAGGGGCTGTGGGTGCCCACGGGTGCTGCCCGTGGCGTGGCAGGTCTGCCGCAGCGCCCGGCTGTGCCGTTCCCGGCTGTGCCGTGTGCCGGCTGACTCACCAGCGCGGCGAGGGGGAAGGTGTGATAAGCCAACACCGTGGGCTTTTTTAAAAAGCCTGAGGCTTGTGAAGGGGGGCACGCAGCCTGAATAGCAATCAGCTCTTCCAGGCACGCTGGGAAGCGGCGGGACTGAGCAAGAATACGGACTGCAGGAGCTTGGGAGAGCCTGGGAGAAGGGGGTCAATGTGACGGCAGGATGCAGGGCGAGGGGCTGAGGGCTTCAGGGAGAGAAGCAGTTGGTTGGGCACCCATGGGGTGGGAAAAGAGACCCCACACTTTGGGCTGAGTGAGGCACACGGCTGAGGCCATCCTGGTGGCAGCATGAGCTGGTGGGACCCACTGCATTGCCCCCCG
>NW_010253775.1:7271-7492 GCF_000690775.1 Eurypyga helias
GGTGGTGACCATTTCCTGTGAGAGTTGGTGCCAGTTGCCCTCATTTGCCCTCAGCGAGCACCTTATCTGCTGGCGTGTGCCATGCCATGGCCCAGCGTCCCCCCCTTCTCCCCGGGCCGTGCCTCAGGGACACCCTTTGCCGGGGGCAGGTGCCCAAACCACCACACTGCAGCCTCTCCGCGTGCACACCCAGCTGGGATGGGGGACACCCCTCCTCCCCG
>NW_010253775.1:7578-8500 GCF_000690775.1 Eurypyga helias
AAGCACTGGTGGGCAGGAATGATGGCTGATGGTGCTGACATCCTGCCGTGGGACCGAGACACCTGCGGGGGTGGCGCTGGTGGGAGCAGGGAGGGCAGGCAGCGGTGGGCGCAAGGCAGGAGATGCCAGCTCCTCAAAACAAAGGGAGCACTGATTGCCATAACGTGCACCTAATCCCCGTGCCGGGCTGTTGCGCGGTGCCATCGGCGTGACCGACACAACTCATTACAGAAGTTTCCATCCTCTCTGCTGGGGGGGGACCCAGCGGGGCCCCATCCTGCTTCGGCTCCAGATTTGCTGGGGGATGGATTGCCAAGCCCTGGGCTGGGATGGATCCAGGCAGGCTATCGAGCCCTGGCAGGCGCTTATCTCCCAGCCGGGCCGTTGCTTTCCCAGTGCAGCGGAGTGGGGCTGCCAGCTTTGACGAAGTGGGGCTGGTCCCATCATCTGCCCCACTGCGCTGAGTCCGACCCATGCGCCTGGAGAGCTGAGGGATGGGGGATGCTTCTCCATCAGCATGGATGCCAGGGATGCCAGACCCCTTCCTCCATCTCCATCCGTGGAACCCACACGTGTGGTGGATGCTTGGCCATGGGGCACATGGCAGCACCAGCCCAGGCTGGATAGGGAGCAGGGTGTGGGGGGGCATGAAGGGGTTAACCCGGGGAAGTTTGCTCACTCTCGGCAATGATTTAAACCAGACAGAAAGGTTCTGTCATCCATCACGCTAACAGCCAGATCATTGTGTTTTAAAGTGTCTGTAATTGCAGCAATACAGAGACTGGGGGAAAGATAAAGGCTGGGAGGATGCAAATGCAGAGGGGAAGCACCAGCCCCCTGCCCCCAGCACCCAGAAACCTGGGGAGCCCTGGGGCCAGCCCTGCCCCGACTGGCTGCTGGGCAGGGACAGGGATGGGGACAG
>NW_010253775.1:8580-9123 GCF_000690775.1 Eurypyga helias
CGCCTCCTGCCCAGCTTGGCTATGGCACAGGGTGGGTGCTGGGGCATCCCCGCTGCAGGTGGGAGCACCCACAAAACAGCACAAGCAAACAAAACCCAGGACAGGTGGGGGCGAGGGGGGTCCAGAGCAGGTGCTGGAGTCGAAATATTACCTTTGTATTAACTTTATCCTGTGGCAGCTCCCTCCTAACCCCCCGCTTAGTGCTAAGGGGCACTTCTCTTCCCATCTCCACTCTGTCGGGATCCAGGGATCCCCAGGGATGGCGTGTGAGACCCTACCGCAGGCCTGCAGGGAGGTCGCTGTGGGCACGGCCATGAGCACGGGGACGGCCAAGGGTGCCCAGGCTTTGTCCCGGTGGCCGAGGCCACATGTGAGCACGCTGGCAGGGAATTATTAACATTCAGATGAGACCCGCCCAATAAAGCGAGCTAACACAAATGTTTATTTTCACAGTAGTGAATTACGACTTCAATAGACCAAAATTACAGGCTTGCGCACGCGGAATGGGAAGGAAGCAGACCCCGCCACCCAAACGCTGCCGGG
>NW_010253775.1:9177-9481 GCF_000690775.1 Eurypyga helias
CGCCCCCGCCCCCCAACGGCCGCCGGGGGGGGGGGACGTGGCGTGGCTCCCTCCTGCCCACGCTATCCCATGGAGGTGGCAGTGCCGAGGTGGGCACAGCAGGGCGGCTGTGCCTGGCCCCATCTCTCCTGGGTACAAAGACCGCTGGGCTCCCGGCCACCCGGCTCGGCCTCAGCTCAGCCACCCTGGCTGGCACCGGATATTTGAGAGCATCCTTCACCTACCCCCCAAATTAAGCAGGAGATGGAACATTGCAGGTTTTCCCGGCTGGTCCCCAGCTGGGCAGGGTGTCGGTAAGTCGGTG
>NW_010253775.1:9559-9865 GCF_000690775.1 Eurypyga helias
CGCGCCCGGGCGGGGGGGGAGGCGGGGGCCAGCCGGTTCGGCTGAGAGCGTGGTCACCCCCGTCGTCAGGTCCCTGCTCCCCCGGAGGGTGGCCAGAGCCCAGAGGAGCCCTGGGCTGGGACCCCAGAAAACTGAGGCTCTGCCCCGTGAGCGCTTTCGGGCTGCCTCGGTGATGGCTAGTGCTCCGCGATGCCTCGACGGTGTGTACCGGTGGGGGACCGCCCCGTGCACCCCATGTCCAAAATGCACACACGCTGCCAGCATTTGCATGTGCCAGGCAGTGCCGCCTATGCAAAGCTCGGGGGG
>NW_010253776.1:0-8392 GCF_000690775.1 Eurypyga helias
GGTGCTGCTGCCACCCCCGTGCCGGGCCGTGGTCCCTCCTGGCCGCTGCAGCACCTCGGCCATGGTGGTGCCGGTATTCCGCCCGCTCAGGGCCTGCCCTGGCCTGGGCAACCAGGGGGCAGGTGTCATGGCTGCACTCGGGGATGGAGGCCTCGGGGGCTGCGTCGGCAGAGGGAGCGCAGCAGGTGCCCTCATGGCCGAGGTACCCAGAGCTGGCATGGGCACCTGTCCCGAGGCGGCTGCCTCTGTGCTCCCAGCCCCTTGCTACCTCCATTCGTGGTCCCCGGGTAAAGCGTGGCGGTAGGGCTCCTGCCCCTCCTCACCGCGTACAGATCGATGGGGTGTGGGGCTGTGAAGTGTAACACAGGGCATGTACAGGACCATGAGCTTTTACACTGAAATCTTGGCTACAGATGTCCAAACAGCCCCAGCAGCACAGACAGATGCTTCCCCCAAGACGCCAGAGCCGCCCAGCATCCCCATCCGGACACCCCTGTGGTCTCCTCGCCGAAGTCCAGTCCCTGCGCGGCCAGGGACCCGCATAAATGAGCAGGGCACTCGAGGGAAGCCATGGGTCCCCATCACCCGGCTTGCTTGCAGGAACAGGTACCTAATAGGTGTCTTCCACGAAATGGGTGGGCACAAAATGCTAAAGTCCATATGGCCTCCATGCTGAATTCCTTTACACAACCACCTCTGTTGCTGCAGACCCCCTGTGAGGATGCATGTGACCCTTCTGCTTGCGTGCGTACGCTGTTGGGCAAAGCTGCCTAGAAGGGAAGAAGAGAGTGTAAATAACGACAGTTCTGTGTACTCCAGATCCTGTATTATGCCAGGGAATGCAATAGCAATGGTGTCTGTGACATCTGCTTCTTAAAGAAATATGATGAAGGCATAAATCTTCAGCTTTAATGCAGGGTGATGCTTTGACTGGCCACGTTCCAGCCACACAAGATAATTACAGAGTTTTAAAACTTCATTGCAAAGGGCAGATGTTTAACAATGGTGGGAAATTCCACGGAAAACACTCTACAGCAAACATCTGTCAGAATTAATAACAAACATACCCTGCTTTTAATCTTACGCTGTTTGACATCACTTTGATTGCCTATAAATCTACAGGTTTTGTTTATATTTCTGTTGGCGTTAGGATTGGTTGCCTCTTCATATTTGATCAGCAGCGCTGCTGTTCACTGTGGCGTAAGAAATCAAACAGCGATTGCGTGTACGTAGCAAGCCGAGCATTACAGTACAGGAGCCTGTAAACACAACATTTTTAAAATCTCTGCTTATCATCCTAAGCAATGTTCTCCCCAGGTCTTTAATGACAATCAGTTTCTAGAGGCGTTTCCCAAAAAACTGCCATGAAAAACCACAGCATCTTTTTCGGTAGCCTGGTCCTGAAATGCAGTATCGTCCTGCTGCCGAGACACAACTTCTCGTTATCTGTCTGTTTTCAACCAGTTTGACAGTACGTAAAGATCGTGCCGACTTTTTACCTCTCCTGCTTTTTTAAATGAATGGTAGTGCCTCAACAAATAAGAGGCCAGCACTTCGACTGGGTGCACCTCGGGGGTCAGACGTTGCGCATTAGGGACACCCTGTCACTCGGCTGCGTTTCGTTGGATGACGCAGCAGATTACTCCTGAGCCGACGTTTCCATAGGTGCACACCCAGTCCGAAAAAAAAGACTGCCTTATTGGCAAAATACAGTAAAAAAAGCAAGGTGAGTTAGAATGACGACGACGATGTCGATGACATAACTGCTTTTCCCTTAATTAGGACAGGCAAACCGAGAGCGTTTTAAAATAATGCGGTCTCATTCCTTTGCAGCTTTGTTTTTGCATCTCCAGAACGCGGATCCGCCTGTGGTGCAGGGACCTGATTTTAATCATCATCTTACATAATCCCTGCAATCATAGTAAAGAGCAGTGCTGTTCGGTGATTTTAAAAATAGCTTTATTCTGCTATCAGCATGCTAATTAATACACTTGCTTATTCCAATCTAGTTCATTCACCGTCTCGGTTTCAGAAGCCACGCTACCTGGGGTGTAATCAAACACGACTGCCTTTGCGTAACGCCGCGCCGGGAGAAGCAGATCCTCAGTCAGGGCAAGAGACCCGACTCCTGTTCCCAGTGGCCACCACCTCCCATTCCCCCCCGGTGTAACAGCGGGGAGGAGCCGTGGCCACACGGAGATGTGGCTGGTGATCCACCATGCAAGGAAAAGAAAGGGATTTGGGGGAATATCACCTAAAAGGCTGCAAACAGCATTCAGTCAGCCGTTCTGAACTGCTGAGCTTAGCAGGTAAGGTAGGGAGGATGGGAAGGGACAGGAAAGCTCCCACTGGCTGCGGAGGAGGAAAAGGTGATGGCATGAGAGGTATCCAGGAGCCATGGCTGAAGGACTTGGGGAGAAGCCCGGTCGGAAGCGAGTGCTTGGGATCTGATGTAGGAAGCCAAGGTGGCTGTGTCCCTGCTAGCCCTTTGGTTTGTAAGGGACTTCTCCCCCACTACTTTTTAAGGCATTGCAGCTGCTCCTGGCTGGCTGGGGCTCTGCTCCCTTGTGCCACTTGCCCACCTGGGTACCAGTTAAGTGATGTTAACAGCCCGCCCCGAGGGCCTTGCTGAGCCTCGCTCGGGCTAAACGCTGGTACCACCAGCGGGCTGGGTGGAGACTGAATGATGCTTGAGCGAGAAGGAAATCACAGCCTTGAAATTATTTCATGTTAAATGACTCGTAAGAGAGTCGTCAACTGATTAATTCCCAGGTACCCTGTCAGGATACATCTCTGCTGCTGAAAAGTCACATCTCCATCCTCCTTTCTTATTCCTCACTATCCTGCTTTGCTTCCTTTCGGGCAGCTGAGCCCTGTCCTATGTGGTGGCAGGCAGGCTGCCTCAAACACGACATCTGGGTACAGAGCACCTTTCCCCACACTCTCTTATCTCTGTTTTTACAGCTGTTTGCAGAGAGCCCTCTGACTTAACCCACGTCTGACCCCTTAGACAGGTCTCACCTTAGGCAGGCATTGTGTTTGCTTTAGTAACCTGGAGGGTAAACAAAGGTGGAAGCAGGGGACGGCTTGAATTCGGTGAGCAAGAAGCCTAATTGCTCGGGCATTTAGTGCTCCCACACAGGCGGTAGCTGTTTGCTTGCCCTGCTGCTTTCCCACTCCCTTCAAATGAGGCTGCAGTAAAATTAATAGTCTGTGACAGTGTATGTAACGGGAAGCAAATCCGTCACCTCCGTCATGCTGGTAATACCACCCCCCTCGGCAGCGGTGTTCGCAGCGGCTGGAGGGACCGTACGAGGGCCCCGGCTGTACAAGTCCCTGCTCAGGGTGTGAGGACCGGGCACAGCCCAGCAGCCGTGAGTCCCTGGGCTTCGAAGCCCACGCTGGCCTGCTGTAGGGTTAAGTAGCAGCAGCCAAAAAAAGGCCTAATTATTTCCAAGAGTTGGGAGATTATTTTTTTTCAAGCCATTCATCTTGAAACAGCCGAGTAATAACTTGTGCCTGGCTGTGTTTGCAAGGTAGAATTATAACCATTTTGGGTTCAGGGGCAGAAGAAAAGATTATTTGCTCAAAGGCAGGCAAAGCTTGTATCCCTTCAAGTGCCTGCGGTTGTTTATTCATGCAGACTCTAAATGCCACTAAAATACATGAGAGCTCACTGTGAGGACAACTGTCGGGTGCGTATAAAAAGGCAAACGTATTTCAGTTGAGAAAGAAGACGTTACTAAAAAATACAGATTTTGAGACAAAATTAGAAGTTTGAAAGTGGCTGCCAAAGGAAAGGGTGGGCTGCCAGAAGGATTAGCCCCTCAGAAATTTTTCACTGGGGCATGGCCAGGGTTTGTCGGGTGAGACAGCCCACTCACAATCGTTTAGGTTGGGAAAGACCTTTAAGATCACCAGGTCCAACCGTTAACCCAACACTGCCCAGTCCACCACTGAACTGTGTCCCTGAGCACCACATCTACACGTCCCTTAATACCTCCAGGGATGGTGACTCCACCATCCCCCTGGGCAGCCCGTTCCAGTGCTTGACAACCCTTTTGGTGAAGAAATTTTTCCTAATATCCAATCTAAAGGTTCGTGTTAGGAGGGAGAAAAAGCCTGGAGCCGTGATACGCGTCAGGCTGCAAAGGGCTGCCAAAGGGAAGAGGTATGTCACCAAGGCAGGCATTTCTCATGGGAGCCAGGAGTAGGATTCCAGGGCGAAAGCTCACCCACGCCTAGGTAGGGAGATGGACAGAGCCTGGAGCTGTCGTGTGAGCTGGGGTGCAACAGGGCTGCCAAGGGAAGCAAAAATCAGCTGGAAGGGTCCTGTGCTGACACCTTTTTCCTCCTTTCATTCTCTTTTTGAGCTTCTACTGCACACGAAGTGTTTACTATCATGCCATGAGCAAACATCAGCTCCAACCTGAGGTTCTTGCTGATGTGAAAAAGCAAACGTTTGTCTTGTACAATCAGATTTAATGTCAGGGCACTAATAGACTTAATGGTCCTGACCAGCTTCATCTGGGCTCTCCACCCGCACCCCTGCCCAGGGAACCAGGAGCGCTGTTTCAGCTCAGCCGTGGGCTGTCAGTCCTTGCCTGAGCTGTGCCGTAGCAGTAGCAGTCTCCAGCTGGGCCACAGCCATGCCTCTGCCTGGCCACGGCCCCTGTTGATCCAGACACTCACCAGCAGACTGACTGACTTCCCAGCTGGACCCCAGACCTGCGTTGTCACCAGGGGCCTGCCTGGCACTTGCTGGGCTGTATCCAACCCTGGTTGCCATCACTGAACCCGACTCTGGACAGCAGATTGACTTCCCAGCTTGATTCCGGAGCTGCCCCTTACGCACCAAGTTGTCCGATGAGATCTGGATTCTTGGCAGAACCTGATGAGTGCCTCCAGGTCTGCCCTGCTCCCCTTGCTTGGGCACGGTGGGGCCAGGCCCTGGCTGGAGTGGTCCCTGTCTCTTAGGGGGCAACTGGCTACACGGCCTCGTGGTGCTCCTCTAAGAGCTGCAGGACGCTGAGGCACTGCCGATGGGGCATGCTGTGCCACGGAGCTAGCACACCATGTGCTCGTCTGATCTACTCAGTAGGCTGGAAAATATAACTAATTCATTTAAATTGCTGCTGAAAAAAAGTTGTCTAAATGTCTAATCAAGTCCAATTAGAAATCTAAATGGATTATGTTTTCCATCGGGATACAAACGACAGCCTTGTTTGTAATCACCGGCGCTGATACCGAAGCCATGGGTTTGCTTTCCCCGCAGCCCTGAAGGCGTACCTCGAGCGTGCGTGGCCTCTTCCCTACGAGAGAAGCTCATGCTGGGGGTCACCTCCTGTCGACAGGACCACTAACTCCATCTGTACCCCAGGAAGCGGGGGGCGGAATTTGACAAGGGCCTGGAGTGACAGGACAAGGGGGAACGGATTTAAATTGAAAGTGGGGAGGTGTAGATTGGATATCAGGAAGAAGTTCTGCCCGGAGAGGGTGGTGAGGCACTGGAACAGGTTGCCCAGAGAAGCTGTGGATGGCCCATCCCTGGAAGTGTTCAAGGCCAGGCTGGATGAGGCTTTGAGCAACCTGGTCTAGTGGAAGGTGTCCCTGCCCATGGCAGGGGGGTTGGAACTAGATGGTCTTTAAGGTCCCTTCCAACCCAAACCATTCCATGATTCTGTGATCCAAAGACATAAAACTGCAGTTCCCTTCTCTGAAAAAAGCAAAGCACTTTTGTGGGCGTCCTTTGATTTGGCTTGACCCCTGCTTTGCCCTGCCCTGATCCCGACTTGAGAAAATTTGGTATGTGAATCACCAAACAGACGCAGCTAAATCTGAAGGTAAAGCAAGGAAGCAGGAGAGGCAAAGCTAAATCTGTGCTCTCCCCCATTACCTGTTGCACCTGTTGCATATTCATATTCTCAGGTGACGTGCTGGTATTTTTATGATGTGCTGGTATTTTTAGCATTTCTCAACCATGATCTAATGGTCAGGCTAAACTTCTCTTAATTTTAATACAAAGAATTGCCCTTTTGTACTGGCCCACAGGTACGGTGTTGGTAATGCTGCCAGAGACGCTGCCATCCAGGTAACCAAACCATCAGTCCTGGCTGCCCCGGAGCTGGTGGGAAAACTTAAACTGGCTGAAGAGCAGGGCTGCGCTTTTAATAACACATGCCTGTAGGTGTGTCTGTTTACCTTTGGTCATTTTTTACTATTTTAGACTAACGGAAGTTTTTGTTACTTCTTTTCCAAGCCTACAATTCCCTTGTCATTCCCCTGCTCCCTTTCCCTTTACACAGGCTGTTGTGTACAACTGCTGCAAGTGATCTCCGCAGGCCCGCACAAAAACACGGCGCTGATTTTGCCCCTCTCCCCCCCATGCACGTTATCTCGTTTTGCTCCAAAGGACCATCTTCTGGGCGGGGAACTGCAGATCCAATTAAATATGCTTCTGTATCAACACTGTTCCTAAGCAAAGTATATTGATTGGTGAAGCTTTGGGCCTGCTTTAATCAAGTAATCTAAACAGGGCTTAAGCTTCAAAAGCCTGATGATGCTCCTGGCTTCAAAGCTTTTACTTACACTGAATTAATTTATCCTGGATGTTCTAATGCTCCCAGCAACCCTATGGATTATAATGTTAGAGGTTGCAATCGTGCCTATGATAATATTCCGTAAGCTTAGACTGTATTGATCATAATGTAAAAGCAGAAAGGAGAGTGGGGAGCTCAATGAGAAAACAAAAGGATTTGATTTGAAGAGGGGGTGAACCTGTTCACCCCTGCAGCAGGCTGCTGGGAAGGAGTATCAGAGGGTGTTAACAGTTGCTTTTTTCTTGACTGAAGAGGTGTTCCGATATGGGCTGAGTGTCAAACGCTCGCTTCCAGGCTCCTTCTTGCATAGTTTTGTTGGTGTATTACGCCATGAATCTAATTCTTTGTCAAAGGAAGGTTGGTTTGGGTTTCACATGCAGCAGCTGGCACAGCAGTGTTGAGCATCAGTACAGGTTACACTGTCAGTCTCAGCTCCACTCTGGGAAGCGGGAATAACGTTCTTCCCCAGCCTAACCGAGAGCTAGAAGCTGTTGTGTCCTGCTGGTAAATCATGTGCACGAATCACACAACTCATGCAGGCTCAAGAAACAGAGCTGGTAGCGCTAGGCTGACAGTTGGACTGGATGATCTGTCTTCTCCAACATAAATGATTCTAAGGACATCCTCACCTTTAGGAACCAACGTGGTTTTACTTGCAAGAGCCGGAAGGGCTCTTCCATACACCCTAGCCTTGAACACCTGTGCAAGCACAGGGAAATGCCAAACCCGTCAGCACTGCAGTCCAGAGATGCTGTTAAATGTGATTTGCTTTGGCCCTCCTTAGCGAGAAGAGAACCGTGGCAGTGTGTGCTCACACACGCGTCACTGCACCCGCTCCAGTGCTGGTGCAGGGTCCCTCAGGGTCGCAGGCATGTAAGACAGTGGCTCCTGGCAGGTTTATGGAAAACACACAGAGCTGGCATCCTTTGCTCCTGTTCCTCTCAGCAGAGACCTGGAATACTCTATATGGGTAGCTCCATCCTGGCAGAGCACTGACTGGTGAAGACTGTGGAGTGGCTAGGCTGTAGGGCAGTTATGGTCAGCAGGGGAGGGTGGCAGAGACCCCTCTCCAGGTAACTCCCAAAATTCCCTCGGTGGCCTTGCCGTGGGCCCTGCCTGTCTCCCACGGATTATCATGAAAATAGCATGTTGTTGAATGAATTAAAAGATGATTTAAAACAAAGATAGATTTCATGTTGTTGTTAGGTTGCCAGGTGAAGGCTCATATTATTTTCAATGCAGACTATCTCCTGACTTATGAGACTCAAAGCCTATGAAGCGATTTCACACAGAGAGCTCTGATTACTACAGCAATAATTTCTTCTAACAGCCTTTCAAACACTTATTAATAGAAAAAATATCAGTTCAAACTGCCTTCCCATCACAGCAAATATCAATGTTCACAGTGTGAACTTCAAAATCCCATCTGATTAGTTAATGCCAACAATTATTAGTGTACTGTCAATTTAGATTTCTATTGTCCTCTGTTGATCTCAGTCTCCATATCCTGTGCAGTGCACATCACTTAAAGAGTAACTTTCCTTTGCTGGCTGGCTAGGGAGGGTGTTCTGTCCTGCTGTCAACTGGCAGTGAGTAAAATAGGAAACTTTGGCACATTTTGGCACATCGCTTCTCGGCCTTTTGGCTAAGATCAAGTGTAGTATCTGTTCTTATCAGTTTAATATCTGATATGTCCTCGATGAGAGGACTTTATATTAAACGAATTTTTGGGTTTGGGAGTTGGACCCGGAGCTTGCAAAATTTTATATATTCATCCTTGTCTCGAAACTGGA
>NW_010253777.1:0-308 GCF_000690775.1 Eurypyga helias
GACGCCCAGCCTGCCCCTGCCCTCTCCCTGCCCTTGGCAGGCAGACTGGGAATGCTCCGCAATTCCCGGCGCTTGCAACACCGTGGGGACGTGTTGGACCCACGTCGTGGCTCCGGGGGGTCTTGTAGAGGGATTTTGGGGGGTGAGGAGGGTGTCTGGGGGCTGTTCCCACCGTGTGGAGCATCCGCTGGGATGCAGGATGCATGGAAAGCTGCAGGGACAGGAGCATCCCTTGCCATTCCAGTGGCTTTGGGATCCATCCCCACATCCCGTGGGGCAGAGGTGATGGTGGGGACCTGGGTGACGTG
>NW_010253778.1:0-21005 GCF_000690775.1 Eurypyga helias
CTTGGTGAACCTCATGAGGTTCGCAGGGGCCACTCCTCAAGGCTGTCAAGATCCCTCAGGATGGCACATTCCTTCCCTCATGCATATCATCTGCACCCCTCAGCTTGGTGTCATTTGCAAACCTGCTGAGGGTGTACTCCGTCCCACTGCCTGTGGCACTGATGAAGATATTAAATAGTACTGGTCCCGATACAAACAGGTTAAGCAGGTTACACGCTCTGGTTCTTTGGTTGTGAACACCAAAAAACCACTAAGTGTGGTTGGACAAATGAGGAACTTAATGCTTAGGGATGGAGAGTGAAGTTTGAATCCATCTCTACTCATTTAGCATGAGGGTGTTAGGAGGAATAATGGAAATGGGCGGCATACTTACACTTCACTCAGCAAAGCATGGTCGCTGGCAGTCGTGGAGAAGTGCTGCTCGAGGATAGCCACGGTTCCCGTGAGCGCCACGTGGCCGCAGCCACAAAACAACGCTACCCCCGAGAAGCAGAGAATGGTTGCCACGAGCGAAGCATATGGCACTCCTCCTAGGCACTTAATGCAACATTCAAAGCAACCTAAGCAGAAAAGAGAAAGCAAAAGAAACGTCATGAGCAAAAAGCAAATTATGAGGAAAAGAATAGATGTCCTCCACTTGGTGAAAGCCACATGGACTAAAAGCCCGGGTATTGACATGCTAAGCAAAAATCTATGGGTGGTGCAAGACAGCATCACCCTCTAAAGCAGTGACCTACAGATCTGTCAGTATGGACTCAAAGGCCAGAAAGAGGGTTGAGTGCTCCTATCTACAGGATCAAGAGGAGATCAATGAGACAGCCTATGAAATGGAAAAAGAAAAAAAAAAAAATCACTTGTCTAAAGCGGTCCGTGGTGATTCAGCTGCTCGTACAGAGCCCACCGCCTTCCAGCATTACCCACGGCAGGAGCAGCAGCTATGCTGGCACCATTCAGGAAGCCAGAGACGCAAACGCTCGAGACAACGAAGCCTTTTGGAAAAGCAAAAGATACTTCGCGCTTTCAACGGAAGAGAAGCACATTTAGGTCTGCAAAACTTAACTGCCCTATCCTCTCCCACGCCTCCCGAGTACCTTTCTGTATAAATCCCTATCAGGTTACAGGGATAACCTTATTATAAGGTTAACATCAAGATAATGGAGTGGGGGCCAAAGAGTAGCAATTTTTAATTGAGTGCAGTGAGACGAAACTGCATCACAGACAATACATTTCCAGCTGTATAGGATAAATTGGATTTACAGCGATCCCTGAATACCGCCTGCAGTAGCATAATCATAGTTTTAATGAAACGCGTCGTTTAAGCAGCCTGAGTTAACAAAACACCCCCCCCCCAAAGAACTGCTGCTCCACAAACACTGTAATAAGGAGGTTGCAGCTGAACTGCCAGGCTCCTCCCGACCGCCCGGCCTGAAAGCCCATCTGCTTGCGGAGCTGGGAAATGTAAATCGGAAACAAACGCAGCTTTTAACTGCGCTATAATGGTAATGGCGATCCATACCAATTCATTACTTCGGGGTGATGGCGTTAAGCTGTCTCCATTAATGTGCATTTCATACAGCCAGGCAGAACACAAGCCATTAAGACAATGCTTAATGGAGCGACCAGCATCGGCGTCGTCGCAGGAATGGCCCGCTGCTTCTATGGGAAGGCGCTCCATGGACAGGTTTAAATTGAAAGCGGGGAGGTTTAGATTAGATGTAAGGAAGAAGTTCTTCACAGAGAGGGTGGTGAGGCACTGGAACAGGTTGCCCAGAGATGTTGTGGATGCCCCATCCCTGGAAGTGTTCAAGGCCAGGCTGGATGAGGCTTGGAGCAACCTGGTCTAGTGGAAGGTGTCCCTGTCCCTGGCAGGGGGGTTGTAACTAGATGGTCTTTAAGGTCCCTTCCAACCCCAACCATTCTGTGATTCTATGACAAAGCGTTTGAAGGCAGGGAGACAGCTGGCGAACGTGTACATCACATCACATCTTCCTGCCCCAAAATCTCCTCACGAAGATCCATCCACCACGTGAGGCCAGCATGCTTTTATCGCCCTCCCTTTCCTACTAACGAGTGACCCGCGGAGCAGGCGCTTCCATGAAACGCTGGGGAATAACATGCATCTGATAACAGAGAGCTTTCCCACTCTAAGTGGGAAACTCTCCTGTCAGAGAGCCACTAGCAAGTGTCCTAGTCAGGCTTAAGCAGCTATCACCACCGAAATGAGTTATGAAACGCCACTTTCCTAACTGCGGACAAGATTTAATTGTATGGAAACAAGCCTGGGAAGCTTTAATAGTTAAGCCCGCAGCTGGAGCCCACTCAGGAGGGGCTATCTTCATGACAAAAACACTGCCGAATGAACAAACATTGTAGCTCAGCGGTGACGCAGCTAACAAAATCCAAATGCGCGCTATCAGAGGAAATCATCTCTGGCTTTCGCCTTATCGCAGAGGGGCAGAGCCGAGTTCAGACACCAGACACTGCAGAGCGATCCTCTGCTTGGCAGAATCTGCCCGAGCGCAGCGCTCGTAAGCCAGACGCCAACGGCAGGCGTACACGTGATGCTGGCTCGCCTCCGCAGCATCTGCTCCCGGGTCAGGCCCAAACCTCCGAGAGTTAATCCAAGAAAGGCTTGCACCTGGCGCAGAATTCGCAGCGAAGGATTATCCACGAGTACCCACACTCCGATCCAGCAGGCAACGCTCAACACGCACATGGCCACAGCCCAGCACGGCACAAACGGCCTTTCGGGCCGCGCTCCTAAAGGAGAAGGTGACTAAATGCTAGATCATTGCTTGGTGTGGAGGAGGTTGATCTCCTAATCATGCTGATCCACAGATCCTTTGCAGAAGGATCCAGGAAATGAAAACAGCTGGAAAAAAAGCCAAGGGACTGCCAAGGTCCAAAGGAAAAGCTGATGGTTTCAGAAAATGGGGCAGCCTGCTTGACAAAATTAAAAATCGGTGTAGACCCAGGACTGATGATTAACACCCCCCAACTACCTACCTGTTCTCCCAGCACCCCATACTGCACAGCTGGCTTGCCTGGCCACCAGCAGAACATTCGCCCCGCCGGGTCTGTCGGATCCCTTACCCAAACCCACGGCAGTATCTGCCACTAATCCTCAGGCCCTCAAACACAAGCCGAGAGTGGCGAACCCCCTCTCACCTCCCAGCGACCGGCGGCTGCATCTTTGTGTCCGTACTCTTTACATCTTCCTCTGCATCCCAAGTAAAAAGGCAGCACAGGATTTGGGCGGCCTCATTTTACCAGTGCAGAGCAAGGCCAACAGATGCCCCACAAGAGGTGTCTTAAAGAGCAACCACACTGTTTCGAGCAAAAGCAGAGAAAACTGCCCAAATGTGGGACTGCAGAAAGCACTTGCCCTCGCACCAGAGCTACAGCAGGAAGCTGAGACACTTCAGCTCCCGGGAAAATAGCAGGCTACCGGCGGGCAAGTGCAGGAAGCACCCCAAACCAGCACGTTTCCAAGAGGGAGCATCCATCCGCACACGTTCATTCTGCAACCAAACTGACAGGCGAGCCGCACCGCCTCCTGCCAGAGGGTAACTCGCTGCAGGATGCAACCTCAGCATGGTGCTGGGGCTGCCAGACCCCCCACAGATCCCACTGTGAACGCTCCTTATGGAGCTTAAATCCGTGCCTAGCCTAAGCAAAGCAGCCGGGTTTAGCGTTTTGTTTTACAAGCACGTCTAAACCACAGTACTGCCAGGAGCAGCTTTCAAAACCAGCTAAAACTTGAAGCTCATCAAGCACTAAGATATGCTTAACCAAGCTCCCAAGCTAGCATTGAAGGAAATCAGAGGATTTCTTCAAAAACCGAAAGCTTTCCAGGCAACCTGCTTTATGGTGTCCCCCTGTAACCCCAAGCCAGGAGGTATCTTCGCACAGCACCACTGAACCCCCCGACGATGTTTGCCTAGCTCATGCTCCCAAAGCGGCTTGCCAGCCGATGGCAACTGCAGGCTGAAGGCCTGTGAGCTCAAGCTGACAAAAGTAAGTAGTACTGAAGTAAGTTTAGTTCCAATTTTCTGCTAGTTTTCACTTTCCATACGGCCAACGCGCTGTACTTTTCAGCCATATATCCACTCCGAACACAGCCGTGTGAAGCGATTTAAATATGAAACTGTACAGCACCACCACACATCGCTGCCTCTCCCCTTCAATGGCCATTTTGTACAAGGCATCACTAGAACCTTTTGTGCAACTCAGCAGAATAAAAACATTTTTTGTCCTCGGGCTGGTGAGCAGCAGTTGCCATGGAGGCAGGTTAATAACAGCCCAATGATTTGCCCAGAGCTGCCTGTGATCTTGGCTACAGATTTAACGCGCTCTCAGAAGGAGGCCAGCTAAAACAAGGACTGAGATTATTCTCTGGGGAATGAATGCTATTAAACACACACACACACAATATTCTTGCTAAAGGACAAAAATAAAGAGAAGAGAAAAAACAGGAACCAGCTATTCTTTTAATCTCCTGGAAACTATCGGTCACAGGAAATTGGTAAAGGATGAACCTACATATGTACACAAATCGGCACTTGGTTGCTTAATGTACGACTAACAATTAGACGACCTACCCAGCAGTGTCCAGGCATATACGCAGGGGCTTAGCCGTTCAATTTCCCATGGCAAATGGCAATTGTGTGGCTAAACCCTCCTTGGTACTTTAAGTACAGCTTTAAGATTTAAACTCAGAAAAGCAAGGTAATGCGGAATTAATGGAAAGCTGTCTTAAAAGAAAAAAAAAAAAGGCAATTCTCAGACTCTCTCTCATCCCACTGAAGTCAAGACGGAGTGGAACGACAAAATCTGTGCTCTGGAAATGACAAAGAGACAAGGCAACGGGCTCAGGTGACTGTCGAGTATTCCCAGAGCTTGCTCAAGAAGTTCACACAGCAGCTCCTGAAGCCTGGGCTTGAAAAGGTGAGAGACACACATGTTCGCAAAGCCGTCCCTCATGGAAAGCGGGATGCAAAGGGAGAGTGTCCTCACCTCCTGGACAGAAAACCAGCCTGTCCTCTCATGTCCCAAACTGCTCCTAGGCTGAACTAGCGCCTCAGTGTATCTCAGGTATGAACCCCTGATCCCAGTGTCAAGGAGGGATGATGGAAAAAAATACCAAGGAACAAAGAAAACCTGAAAGGAGGTTTGAAAAGCTCTCCATCTCAGGGAGCTAAACTTCCAGGCTCTTGTGGCTGTTTTCTGAGTTAGTTCCCGCTCTCTTTTCCTTAGAAGTTTCCTTTCTTCCTCTCCCATAAATCTCCCCTGCTGTTCTGAAAGATGAAGCAATAAGCACCATCTTTTCTCATCCCTACTTCCTGTAATTGTGTAATGCATTTTTAGAAATCCTGGCAGGCTGGACACCTCTCCAGTTACTACATGGTAGAAACGACACAGCATGTTCCACCACAGCACCGCAATTTCTGTTTGCTTCAGCCTCACAGCTCAGGGAGCACATGTGGAGGCAGTGTTTTACCAAAAAGAAGGTTGCAAGAGACCCAAGGAAAGAAAGAGTACTAGATAATGTCCTACGTGAATGCCTAGGTGACACCTGCAGCCATCGCATGTAAATCAGGCTCATTATCACGCACCCACAGAGCCTCGTGTCTGGAGCATTACTCCCAATTCACAAATAAATGTAAGAGGAGAACTCGATAGTTTACATTCTCCCCCTCTCCCCAGTGATGAATATAATTACCCAACGCCAAGTATGTGTGATACCATCGGAGTTCTAAATCACTTTTTCAGAAAATGAACTTTGTGTCAATAAAACCAAATGCCAATTTTACTTCCTGCCACCTACTGTGTTGTTTAAAATCTCCATTCTGAACAGCTTAAGCATGCTAGGATGTAAGGATTTCATACCTTACAGCATAACTGACAGCTACGGAGGAAGCAGTGAGCGATGCAGGAATACACTGATACCTCAGAAGCAAAAACGGAACTTACCTCCTCCTTTGCTGTGTGAGAATAAGCCAGTGCCTGGCAGTCAGATAACTTTACCTCTCACATCTATCACCCACCCCAGCAGCCAAGGGTCAGTGGCAACAGTACAGTAAGATAAAACATTTAATCTTACGAGGGTAAGTTTTAAGCATGTGACAAATTTCTCTCCACACTTTAATAGGGGCACTAAAATAAAAAGGATGTGTGTTAAATCACTTGGAAGTCTTTGCTGAAGCTCTATTCTTGCCTGTTCCTGTTGATCTTAAATTTTGCTGATTTACAAAACACGACACAAAGCTAAAACCTGTTATTAATTACAATAAATGCTCACTCACCACACTTTAAGTACATTAAACAGATTAAATAAGTGATGAGCTCAAATAGAGGATATCCTTCCTTTTCCTCCACAAACCTCTTAAAGCTCTTCCCACAGAAAATCATAGAATCACAGAATGGTTAGGGTTGGAAGGGACCTTAAAGACCATCTAGTTCCAACCCCCCTGCCATGGCAGGGACACCTTCCACTAGACCAGGTTGCTCAAAGCCTCATCCAGCCTGGCCTTGAAGACATCCAGGGATGAAGACATCCACAGCTTCTCTGGGCAACCTCTTCCAGTGCTTCACCACCCTCTCTGTGAAGAATTTCTTCCTGATATCTAATCTAAACTTCAAGTGCAACCTTTCCTAATTTTGCCTTTTCATCCTCCCCAAATCAGAAGTTGTGAAATTAACTTATACTGAAAACAAACTCTCCGTGAGAGCCCTAAAACCTGACACAAGGGTACTTTAGCCAGACCAATAACCTTCCCCCTGCATTCGCATCCCCCTCTCCTGGAGGTGTAAATCAATAAATAAGCCTTCCTAGCCAGCACAGCATCCATGATGGAGAAGACGCAACCTTCGGAGACCACAGCTATCAGGAGCTGCCACAAAGAACGAGGCCTGAAATCCAGCAAGACCGCCCCTCTGGTCCTTCACAGCGGCTAGCACGAGGTGCTTCATTCGATTGAAACGCAGCGAGATCCGGGCTAGTCTGATCCACCCAGTAAGTCTCATCCCAAACTCTACATATTTAAGAGCTACCTGAAAAACAAGCTCTGAAGCAACTTCTCCAGACACCCTTGATACATGTATGAGACACTGGGTTTCAGCACTGACATACAGCTGGATCACCACTTCTGAGAAGGTGCTGATTCTCCATTAACAGTTTTAAACCTGCCACCTTCAACCTTCATTAAATGCTTCCATATTCTTGTGTAGCAGAGAACTAAAAACCCTTGCCCATGCCTCCTGTGCTGGGACAGGTGCAGAGAAACCCAGAGAACTGGTACACACCAAGAACAAGTATCTCACAGCCTGGGTGCACCATTAGCAGACCTCTTTTTAAACCCTCAAAGGACCAAGCATCCCTGTGGTACTGTATGAGCAACCATAATAAGCCGCTCCTGACTACGCCAGTAAAACCACAGTAAGCACAGGTTTGAAATCAAGCGATTTTTTTCCAACATTAACAAAAAAAAAACAAACCCTACCAAACATCCTTGCAGGGGTTATCAACGTTCATTACAGCAAAAGCTAATTTTTTTTCCTTTCACTAAAGAAAACATGACATTCAAATTGGAGAAAAAGCTGTTCTGCCAAGGCAAAATTTGTCTCTTCTGGATACTGTTATATGACACAGCGAAGACTCTAAGAACAGGCAGCAGTAAACATAACCCCCTTTTTTCTTCAAATCTCAGGCCCAAACCAGCACTTCTTTAAAAAGAAAAATCAGCATTCCCACTGTAGGAATCAAACTTGGGTCACGTGAGTACAGATGATCTGAATGGTCTTCTAACAGGCCTCATCTAATTTATATTCTTCAGATTTACTGAAATATACACACTCCCCATCTATACCATTCCCAGCCTCCACAAGGCTCATTAAGCTCCCAGGTGTTCCAAAGGCACCTTTTTCGGGCAGTGCATCTACGAAATACGACTCACTACATCCGTGCCCACTGCAGACGCCCATCCCAGGCATGCGCTGCCCGAGAGCACGGAGTCAGACCTGCACGGGCAGAACGCCGCTCCCCATGAGTCTCGCTCCTGTCCAGCTCGACCACTCTTGGACAAAGGTCAGGCAAAACTTGTTTATTTTAATTCAGGTCTTCTCTGGTTTACTTTTGGCCCACGAAACAGTGCAAACCACAGCAGAAGAAAAATACTTAATATGTACTTTGGAAAAATCCTTACTTAAAAACAGGTTTATATGGGAATTCTTGAGGATGGATATTATTTAGGTATAAGCTACTTCTGCAGAAAAAAAAAAAATCTAAGTAGATGATTTAAAAAGACACTTCTCACATAAGAAGAGCTCAAGCAGTATTGATATCAGCTTTGGCATTACTCTTCCTGGAGGCTTGTCCTACTGTTTTACTCTCCAAAATAACCCTTGGGACTTTTGCACAGCCTGAGCATGTGGAAGGGCTCATTGCCGCACAGAGCTCGGGGTGCAAACGCGTTGCACCAGCAAGGGCAGCCTCTGGCCCAAACCGCAGCTGTAACTCTCAGCTGATGACCAACAACTCGCTGCTCCACGCGCCTGAAGACATTCCTCCTGTCTGCCCTCACCCTGACCTCACTCCCCTCGCTCTACCCATTTTTGCTTTCTTGGAGAAATGCTCGGTAGGGTCGGTCACCACACAAGAACTGCTGCTTCAGCAGGCGCCGGCCCAGGTGATAACTGTGGACAAGCTCAAGCCCAAGAGGTAAAACAAATGAAGTGATGGGCAGACTGCCAGAGATACTGAAATGCCTGAAGGTCCAGACAAGCTTGCTGGGGGGAAGCACAAAAGCACCCAAGCATTTCAGTCCCACAGGCTCCTTCAGCAGTTCCGTGAAGCCTTCTATCAGGACAGTGGGTCTTCCGTGATTCAACCATCCTCCAGGCCCACCTGTACTTGGCTGACAGTTTTTAAAGCTGACTTTGATTAAAGGTATCTTACCTGGAAGACAGAAGTTGAGACTCTTAGCTCCACCTTTCTGGCAGCTGTCACTCACCTCACTCTCCATCGGCCTTCAGCAGTCAGCGGGAGAGCAAGACTTTTGCCACACTGGATTTCAGCCACCGCTACTGACCGCTTCCCCAGTTGACTCCTCCCTAGCTACAAAGAAGCAAACAGAAACACAACCTCTCTCCCTACAGCTGTGTGTGTGTATTTCAGCCTGCCAGACCTAATACTCGGAAGGTAAATTGTCCATTTCAGAGATAACTGAAGCTGCCAACATCTTCCCAGACATTTACCCAGCTATGGAACTAGAGAAGCGGTAAGAAACCTGAACGACAGCTGCGCAAGTCCTTTGCCCCGCAACAGCTTCCATGCAGGTATTGCCCCAGTTGCCTCCCCACCACAGCATTTTCAAATTTTAAGCTCGCTGCAGTAAGGGAGCAGGCTGTTTCAGTGAGATCCTCCACATTCACGTGCCCTTCTGCACTCACAAAGCAGCTGAAACACCTCCAAGCATCTGGGGGAAGCAAGTTAAGGGAAGGGGGGCTGGGGGGGAAGATTCTCATAAAGCAAACAACGCCCACCCAGCCTGAAAGAGTGCCTAGAGCTAAGCTCATGTTAAACAACCACTGCTAAGTTCCTCTTACAAAGATGGTACTTTGCTTCCTGGAAAAAAAGCCCTGTTTCGGGCGTTTTGAAAGGCTCATTAAGTTTGCAGGTGTTCTGGGGATGTCTTGGCGCCAGCACTGCTGTGAATATCCCACGCTGCCTCTTCCCTTATTGCTCCCGTGGCAGATGAAAGCTTAAAATGGGGAAGGGAGATCACATCGTATGTGGAGAGCCTGGGAGAAGAGGCGGATGCCGTGAGGATTGCCGGGGAGGTGCTCTCCTAGTGACGTCCATTCAGACACCAGCAGAGGAGGCAAAGTAGAAAGAGCCACTCTGCAAAGGCACCAAGAAATAATGTGGCTTGTCAAGGAAACAGAGGGTGTATCTCTGACAGCAGCCAATGCCGCCCAGCAGCGGGGACCTGTATGCCAGTATGGAGGGAGCTGTGTTACAGCCGTGACTGGTTGTGATGGAAGTGACATCTCTCCAATCTCAGGGAAAGGAGCACAGACCAATGTTGTCACTGTGGCAAATCCAACACTGGCAGACTGGTCTCACTTAAGACCTGTTCAGAGCAGTTTCATTACTACCTAGGAACACTTTAATTTCTTTAAGTGCAGCCGTTTAAAGCACCTTCTCTCAAACTGGCATTTATGGGCTTTGTTAGTGGGTTCTCCCCCCTCCCCATCAGCAAGAACCCTTTCAGCTTCAACTCCTCCATGACAGGCACTACATTTACCTGCATGTTTTTTTCAGGAAGCTTCCCAAAGCAGCCTGCATAGGGTTCAGTTGCCCAAACAAGGGTTTCTAGCACCATTTTAGGTGCCAGACTCCCAGCTGCTGTGACAGAAGGCTGCGCATCTCCTCTGTGCCCTGGCTCATCCGTGCCTGCAGATACGTACACGTCTCATCACTGGAGACAGCTGACGGGGCTCAAGACCCCATCAACCAGGCACCTGGCCTGCTCCCTCCGTGTTCTCCTTCCCAAGAAGGCAGCATTCATAATCTGTCGCTGCTTCCTGATGCATTTCTGCCTTGTATAAAACACCCCACTGTGCCCTGATGTGAAGTCTTAGAATGTCTTCTGGCAGCACTGAGTCTGCCACCCAGGTCATTTATCATAAAACGTGGCCAAAATTATTGATACTGCAGAGGGAGATCATGATTTGCAACCTATGTGTTTGCAAAAAAAAATCCCAACCCATTGTGAAATACATAAAGAATTTGAATCCTAAAGAACAAACGTGTGTGAAAATGGAAGGGAAGAGATTAGGCAGCAAGCTTTGGTGAATATTTCCCTGCAGTTGCTGTTAAAGCCTCTGATGCGGAGGCAGGCATCTCCAGCAAACAAGCTGTCAAGCAGGCTTCAGTCAATCAGCTCCATAAAGAGAAGAGGATTGCTGGATAGAGCAAGCTGCAAATGCTATCTCTGAGCATTTATATCCTTCACTGTGTTAACCCTCAGTCAGTCTGGAAATTTCCAATGCAATAAGTCATGTGCTTGATTTCAGGTGCCTCTCTGAGATGCTTCAAAACTAAATTCCCCCCAAACTCTTACAATGAAGCTTCAGGAAAATAAAATAGGATCTTTCTCAGGACTCAAGCCAGATATTGAAAGGACAGATACATAGAATCACGAAACAATTTTTAAAGCTTCACCTGAAATCCTCCTTTAGACTCTGACATATATGCACTTCCTGCTTCCAGCAAGGGAGAAATGCAAACAAACCCACAGAATATTGCCTAGGAGGCATATTGCAGGAGACCAGTGAATCAGATGTGCTGTCACTGCTTTAGTGTCCCTTACTGCATTTGTGGCTGATCAGTGGGATAGATTCACCTGCATACAAAACCCGCACTACGCCATGTCATCTGTAAAAGTTTTTAAGCAATTGGGCAGCACAGTTGAAAAGGGAGTTGTCCCTCAACACATATTCTTGTCTTTCAAGCATTAACAACAAAATTTAAATTTATGTCACGTATTCTTATGAAATAACTAGACTCCTTACAGCCTTAAAAATAACAAAACAAAACAAGAGAAACAGAAGAACATTTATCTTAAATTGTTAGGACTAGTGCAAAGCATTAGGTTTATGCTACTACCATTTCTGAACTCTCCATTTCCCTTTCACCCAGCCCTTTATTTACCTTGAATCCCCAAAGGACTAATATTGCCTCTCAATGCTGGCACATGATGGTACCGGTGTGGCCTTGAACTCCTGTACATCCAGTGGTACCTGCCAATTTCCATTTCTGGTCTGGTGATCACTGCCAATTTTAGGTGGTAAAAAGTCAGTGTCACCAGCAAGTTTTAGTTCAGTACTTTCAGTCATTTAACTTCAAAAAACCAAAGAGCCCAGAAAAACACGCCGTAGTTTCAGAACTGAAACAACATAACCTTACAAACCAAGGAAAGGGATGGAAGGATGATCGACAGGGAGATGCTCACACAGGTGTTAAGAAAGGTTGAATAGCTAAAACTCCACCTAGGATTTGAATTAAACACCTAAGGACGGACTCTATCCCTTCCCCCCACCCACTCTCATGTCTCCATCTCTGTCCACAGCGAAGAGCTCTGCTCCAGAAGGAAGACAAAGTCATGGAAAACTATGTTACCTGTATTTTTTTAAAAGACCCTAAAGCTGCTGAAGAAAATGGTTATTGTCACGTGTAGAGGGAGGGCAAACACGAGTTTGCTGCATTACTTTCTTTCATAAGGGGAAAAAACCTCTCACGGACTTAATTTCACATAGGCGCTGCTTATGTCCAAAAATCGGGGCCAAGTACGTTAAACCAGGCGTGTTCCAGGTGTACAGTGAAGGAGAGCAGTTATCCTTCTCCCCGCTCTTTCAGGGGTCAGATGAAGCTCAGCAACGAAACCCCACGTGCAGTAACACACCTGACCCACTCACACACTCACCACATGCCCATCAGCACAGGCCTTCCAAGCCCCCCGAAATGACATCAAACCCCTTTTGAACCTACGTGTCCCCCCTCGACACCGCGATGGCTTTGCCAGCGCTCTCAGGGCGAGACAGGCATTTAAAACACACCAGAGTCCCACTCTGCGGTGGCTAAACGAGAAAGTAACCATCATCTCCAGCCAAAATAAATCCCGTTCAGCCGTGTTTGGGCAGGAAAAAGAGGTGAAGGTCTGATGCTGAAAACCTATCTATGGTAGACTAGATCAGAGACAAATTTCAGTGAGCAGGGTGAGTAGGAACATAATAAATTTCTGGTCTGTGAGAGGCTAGAAAGGTCTTGGACCTGCTCCTTCCTCCATGCAGTTTTGCTGCTGGTACAATAACCAGTTTGGCACAGCTACATTAACATATTGCAAGAAGAGGAAAAAAAATCTTGGCCTTGAACCCACATGTTGGATACAGGGGTTCGAAACAAGAATTGGTTCGTGTCCTACACTAGATAGCCTTTTCTTATGAACATAACTGAATACAAAATGTGTTGAAGGCACTGTTCTAAAATGACCGTGCACGCTCAGGATGATGTCATCTCCTTTTGCTTACACAGGAACGATCCTGTTTATGAGATCACGAGACACCGTAATAATGTAGTTTGATACAAAATGGAAAACAACAGAATAGGTCACTAGTACTGTGTACCCCCTCCCCTTTCCCTCGCAACTCTTTGCTCCCTGTCTTTTTGAAACTACTTACTGGACATTGGCAACAGATGGTGATTTTTTAAATTAAAAGTAGCTACCTCCAAAGACTTCTGGGAAGAAACAATTCTTCATTTGCACTGCAGCATCATCTAGACCAAACCCTTGTCACCAAAAGGATTTTATACTACCAGGCCTGAACCCACAATGTGAGATTTCTCTTGCAGCGGCTACAAAAACAACCCTTGCTCAGAGCAGGCAGCTGCCTTTCTCCCTTAGCCCGGGGGACACCGGTGAAGTCACCAGTCTGCTGGGGGACAAACATCAAACCCTGAAACGTGGGGATGGCGTGCAGACTTTGTAGCATCATTTCTGTAAGCAAAAGTATTCTGTGAAGTAGGGTTTTTTTTAATCAGTAATTTATGGTTTTGCAGTAGCAGGGCTCCCTTCGTTAGGGGATGGTCCAGACTCCATAAGGAATCTCAGTTTCCCACTGCTCTGCAAAGAGCCACTGTGCAATGCTGTCTGGCAGCCCTTACCGCACGCCTGGCGCCACCTCTGAAGCTGAAGAGCATCCTTTGGCGACTCCACCGGGACCCACCCAGGCCCACTGATGCAAAATCACCCCCAGGTCAAAAGCCCCACAGACTCCAGTGGCGTAACAACGGCTGCGCGCAGCACGTATGAGTTCAACTCTGTACCCTGAACAGTTAGGAAAGGAATTATGTTTAAATTACTTTCTCTCTTGCTTTTTGAGGGACTAACTGCAGTAACTGCATTCCCAGGTCTAGGTTACACCACTCTCCGTGCACAGTCGAGTTCCTACAGCTCCAGGCCTCCTGCCCGAACCAGGCTGTATCCCATCCCGCGCAGACGTGGCAGCCACGGGGCTGACGAGTTTCCACATCAGGCTGCGCAGGCACGCTGACGGCGCGCAGGCACGCTGACGGCAGCCCTAGTGTTCAATATTAATTTGGGGTGAATCATCTTGCATGCCTGTAATAAAATTCCTGGTGCCTGACATCCTCACGCTTGCTGCCTTCAGCGTACGGCTGTGGAGGAAGCGAGCAGTTACGACGCTGACCCGTCGCAGCTGACGCAGCAGTCCACGGGAGCGCAGACAGGGTTGTCTTTTGGTCGCTTATGATCTGGCAATCCCCTGATGAATACTGCATTAGGAGCTAGGCTGGCCAGAAAATGGGGATAGGTTAGAGTAACTGAAGGGGGCTCCCCCTACTCCTACTCTCTCCCTTTTTTAGCCCCTTTGCTCCCAGTGCAGAGCCCATTGTGCGCACACAGTGCCATCTGCGGTTTTCCCCCCCCGTTACCATATCCTGTGACACATATGTCTACATTTTCTGCTTTCACCAGGTCATTCAGACCAGTGCGAGTACATTCTCTGCGTGTTTTCCAACCCTCCTCCTATTTAGAATCCAAATCCTATTCATTAAAACCTAAATCACTAAGCCTGCCAAATTATTATCCCTAGAATATCGTGTGTCCCAGATTCTCTCTGGGCTGGACCCGTCCTCCTACAGTCGTATTCTTTGGGGACTTAGAGCAGTTATTGTTTTCAGGGGGTGTAAAACACCAATGAACTGCTTCAGAGAGGAAAAAAAATACAAAGCATAGTAAAAAATTGTTAAACAGCCTGACAGCTGTGATGTCCCTGTGCGAGCCTGACATTAGGGGAGTAAGTTTAAAAATTCTGGCTAATAACCGTAACACACTGAAAAATTTCTTTTTTTACATACTGAGAAATCCATCTCCCTGCAAGGCACCAAGATGTCGCACGCTGACTGCGAACAGAGAACTTCCCTAAAAGTGAAACGCAGTGCGCGGTAACTTGCTCCCATCTCCCGTTGCGCTTCAGCAGCTTTGTTTAGGCTCATCCCGCACGGTTGTACAGCGGCATCTAAAAGAAGCGGTTTCTTTCTGGTTTTGACCAGCTTGTCTATTCACAGTTTTCAATCGGAAAGATGGCTTCCTATATGATGGAAATAATGAGGCTCCCAGCCATTTCTGAGCACGAGGTCTTCTGTCATCGAGAGCACGTTAGTAGGGAAGAGCCAATTAAAAGGAACCTTTGGTACAGCTGCTCGGGCTGGTTTTCATTATTCCTCAGCCCAGCACATGCAATTTGAACATTGTATGCACTCATACAAGGAAACTACGTCCTTCTGCAACGGCTTTCTTCCACCCTCCCATGTGTAACTGGTGAATTCACCGTGGTCATCCATAGTTTGGTTTTATTTTGGTTTGGGGCTTTTTGAATTTTGCAACTCGGTAGTATTTCTCACAGTTAAATGAAAAGGGAAACTTCTTGCCCGTGTTAATGTGTATCAGGATCTGTAACCTTCACTGCTGATGCAAAACGGCATTTCGTTTTTCTTATTTATTCCACCTCAGTAAATCTGCCTGCCCGGTCCTCACATTTTGATTTAATTTAATGCCTGCAAGATAAACCCTGTCATTTGTAATAATTTGTAAACCTTCATCTTTAAAATGCATCCAATCTGTCCTGCTGCCCTGTAAAGTATCTGTTAAACATTTTGCTTGAGCTTGCTCATGGTGTTCTCCTCTGATAAGGGCTGCTGATACGCAGTATAAAGCTGACTTGCTTCTTATCTCCATCAACATGGGTGTTGTTCCATTTCCAATTAAAAAAACTGGGGCAGCAGCCACTCATCCGGGTGCAGGGAAGCAACGTCTGATAAATACTGAATCCATCAGCTGGGCAGGATCACTGCCTGCATCAGGCAGGGGACTCACAAAAATAATTATCAAAATATAAAACTGGAATTCATACACAATTTAGCAAACTTTAAAAATCTAAATGAGATGAATCATTTACATTTCTCAATCAGTAAATATTCGTAAAGCACATTAACGTGTTTAAGTTGTCTCAACTACGCCGCAATCCAAAACAGCTGGCCATCTGCCTTTGCCTGGGGGCCATGAAACACAAACGAGTAGTTCCCATGCAACACCGCCGTTCAGAGCTGACCGTATGAGGTGCTTGAACTGACAACAGCTCTCGCTGCTCATCCCAAGAGCTCAGGCAGTATTGATTTCCAGCGTTCTCCTCCAGCACAGAGGGAGCCCTGTATACAGACAGCATGTAGTCCTAGCCCAACTTCTTCCCAGGATTTATTCCATACAATTACAGTGCATCATTACAGAGGTCCTTGCCTTAGAAAAACCCACAACCCAGAAACCTCTAGTTTACAATTCTGGTACAGGGGAAAAAACTCTCAGCTGAAAAGTACAATTTGCTAGCAGTTAAATGCAGAGCCTTTCCCCTGAACTCAGCAGCGCAAAGCACACTGTGTGTGGAATACCCAAAGCGCAACGCTGAGGATCCTCTCTTGCTCAGTATCGGCAACAACGACATCCCCCAAACCAGCTCTGACGCTGGTTCATCTCCTTGGACTTTGCAATTCGTTTAACTGCAAGGATGAGTTAAAAGACTGTGTGACAGCACTTCAGTCGCTTCAAGCAGTGGTGATTGCCCTGCCATCGCTGGATCTAGGGCTGGATCTAGGGCATCCCGTAGAGGGCAGCCATTACACCAAGCCCAGGTGGGATCCTAGAGGAAGAAGCAAGCGTTGCAAGCCTGGCAAGCATGTAAGGCATAGCAGGCAGGAGATAACAATCTGGACAGTAAATGAACAGGTTTTTGAAGGGGTCCCCCTCTGTTTGACCCCACCAAAGTGAAGTGGCAGTATTTTCCAGGAAGTTTCTTCCCACAGAGGAAAAAGCTCATTTTTCTCCACGCGAGCTGCTGGTGAAGGAGCCCTTTTGAAAACTCCTGCCATCTCAGAGGTCCCTGACGCCCACTGAGCCCACCCAGAAACCCAACCGGGCTCAACAGTCCGAGGACTTCCCAATATCTGCTCCCCAAAACCAAACGTGCCTCCTACAGCACTGCTTTGTGGCAGTAACCTCGCAGGGGGATCTGGGCTATTTATTTTGCTACTGAAACCAGGAGCAGGACTGTTTCAGCTTTCTGCATTTTAATTTGCTGTGAAACATACTGGGAATTTAAGTGAACAGAAATAAAGAGCATGATGTGAGAGACCATGTGTTACTTGCGGAAATTAGGAAACTGGCAGGAACAAAGCCTTGAAGTCACGGTCACAGAGTGGTAAGGGTTGGAAGTGTCACATACACATACCTACGTAACAGATCCAAAGCATAAAATTATCACAGAAAAACTAGGAAACGGGGGTAAAATGAAGATAGGAAGTTCCCCTGCTTGCATCCTATGAAAGCAACAGATCAACCACCTTGACTGGGTACCGGATTTACTGGTTTACGTGTTGTGCTTTCATCCCTGCCACATGAAAAGGGAAACCATAAACTCATCATAAACACGCTCAGCAACACATTTCGTTTTGCACAGCTGCTAATGCACAGGGATAAAACTTTCTTTGGTGTTTATTGTACATGAGTTCTATCAGTTTAAAAGGAACTCATCAATCAGAAGAAAGAATTGCTGTCATTTTTGAAGAAGGATCTATGAGTTCAAGGTGGTTTTATAGCCAAGGTATTTAGGACATTGTGTACATTAATTACTCAAAGTCTGCAGCGAGGTGGGTTATTGTCCAAATACACTAATGGCTTTCAGAGCTTAATCTCTCATCAGTGGACCTCCTTTCGTGAAATCCCTAAGGGATTATGTAGTACTATGTCTAATCACTTGACAATTTTCATTTACTTGAAACTGAGGCAAGTTTTGAATTATACAGTGCGTATAGGAGGAATCAAAGTAGGAAAACAAAATCTGGTACTGGACAGTACCAGGATTTATCATTACATTCACATCTGAACTGCTTAACAATACATGAAGCATTTCTACTTGGGAAACGTATTAGTTGTGTATCAGCTGCATATGCCTATGAGATACTGAGATTGCTTTAACTGACACACGACAGGTTCAAAAGTATACTGTGACTCACACAAAAAGGCAGGGAAAATTCTAATAATTTTGTTACTGCTATATCATTTAGCAAAAAAAAATATTGCTATGATTTGTACAGCAGTCTGCTACACTGATGAGGGACATTTGTTTGGCATAAATTACATCATGCAGAAACAAACCAGTCCTTTGCCAGTTGAGTTTACCCTCTGAAGTTCAGCACTCCAAACCACATAAATCACCTGTACGGGTGGGATGGATGAAGCACCTCTGCTTCTGCACTGCTGTCTCCCTACTGCAGAACCATTGCTGCCATGCAATTGTTCTCCCGATTAAGCAGCAATTCTTGGTGATTAACACATGCTGAAACCTAATGTTGTGAAACCCATCGCACTATTCCCCGTTACCATAAGCACAGGCAGATCTCGACATAAGCAGAATTTGCCGGACGACACCATAGAAAAGGAATTAAAAATTAGGAGTAGCATTTGGCATCAAGCTAACTACACAAAGGTTGGGAGATGTAATCTATTGTATGCTGTTATAACCTAGGTCTCCCACACTGCCCTGCAAAGCCTTGCTACATGGCTAGTCTCAACGAAAACACCAGATTATGGCTCTGAAAACAACATGCAAACACACAGGCACACGCTACCTCTGTAAACCAAATTTACCAAAATCCGCCAAAGATGCAGCAATAACAAGACTTCTTTCGCAAACATCATTTCTGGTAGGGTTAGGACAGATTCAGAGCAAACACACAGGCAGACAGAAAGATTGCTGCTCTATTAATTTGTTGTCAAGCCATGCAGGAAAGGACAGCTGAAAGCCCGAAGATGCAGTAATGACTGTTTAAGAGCTATTCGAAAAAGTGACAAAACTGGCCTAAACCTCTTTAAGCCCCCTGAATGAAAAGATTTAAACAGGCTATTGTTAGACCCCTGGGTACCTTTTTTCTCTTGGCTTTGTTCTGCATTTTCCTCCGCTGCAGTTTCCATGGCTGGCTTCATACCATCCACCAAAAATGCCGCCCCCCCCTCCCCCCCCAGCAAGCACTTTTTCTCTTCGCCTCCTTTCTCACTCCCTTCCGTCTCCTATTTACGGCGGCAGTGATTGAGCGGCTCTGTTCTCCCCTACAGTAGATTACAGTCCTTTCCAAAATGCCAGGAAAGTCTTGTCAGCTTCAATTTCGCTCCGCTGACTGGTCCACGAGGAGCCGTGCCAGCGAGCGCTCAGCCATACGTCACCGCGGTCCCCAGCTATAAAACAGCCATCCTGCGCCCAACCGTGCCCCAGCTTGCCGTGTCCCGGGGACCAGCATCACCAGCTCGAGCCCCCTTCCCCTCACCCTCTGCTCTCCCCCTCTCTCCCTGTCTCCCGAGGCTCCCGACGAACGTTAATCAATTCTCCGGGCGGTGAATGGCTCGGTGACATCGGGGGCGAGAAAGAAAGGAGCCCCCCGGCCACCGTGGGGTGAGCCCCCAGCCACCGTCTCTAAGGGGAGTGCGCGCCGGCACACAATCGCAAGGCTCCCTTTCCCATGGGACCTCGTTATTATGCTTCGCGTTTTGATTTATTCCACATGCCCTCTGCTCCTTCAAGGGGCAAGAGGTGGGGGGGCTGGGGGGCACGGGTCTGTTCTCTCTGTTTGCTTTCTTTGCCGAGTAAGTTCCGCTCACCCACGGCAAAAGACTGTGTGAGAGAAGCATAAAAGCAAAAGCGGGCATATATATATACATGGAAAGTTTTAATTCTGATTAGCAAGCACCATGGAAAAAAAAGCACAAAAAAATCCAAGCAAGCAGAGAGGAAGCAAGCTCAAGTGACCTAAAATGCACGTGCGATGCTTGAAAAGATAAAGGGTTTAAGAAAACACAGCTTGGGTTTTTAAAGGCCTGTCTGCCATTAGAGACCCAAAGCCATGCAAAATGAGTGCAGAGTTGCTGTTGAGCACGTTTGGACGCTCCCCTAAATCGAGACTGACTGTAGCACAACCTAACAAGCTGTACTAACCTGGCTCTGGGAGCGACAAAACCAGGACATGTCTGTGTCACAGTGTGCGAGGTGACTTTAGGTGACCCCAGCCCGCTCTGAGCACCCCCATGCCAGGGAGCCACAGGCCAGGCAACACCTCGCAGGGGTAGCATTCGCCCCCCAAACCCCAAGAAAACCAACATATTTAAGGCTGTACTGGGGCTAATTAACCTTGCCTACCACTTTGTTTGTCTCAGTGACCTGAACAGCACGTGCAGGGCAGACGTGCCCAAAGGCACCCCTTTTTGTGTGCAGGACGATGGAGCAGCCTTGGACTAATGGCCTTTGCAGTCTGGCAGGCTTCGCTGGCCCAGCCGCTGCAGCAGCCGATTCCGCAGGCTGCAAAGATGCCGAGCAGATTCAGCAAATGCTGGGGATGTTAAAGCCTACACGCTGCATGTTCCCTGTAACAGATTCAACCAGGAGAGTGGGAAGAGGAAAGCAACCCAGCGATTTCAAGCTGCAATTCAGCCTCTTCTGGTTAAAGTTACTACACCCACAATTTTTCTGTGCATTTTTATTTCTATAGATGCCTAGTGAAAAGCACAAAAAACCTCAGACCTGACCTTTAAAAAAAGTTCCCTTCTCTTGCAAGACATTAACACACAAATCCTTTTCTCTCACCATGGTCACCATAACTGTTACTTTGCTTTGGGCATTACTGCTCAAACATATGTTTCAGCCCAGCTGCCAAAAGGTCTTGGACTTACCCTGAGGTTTCATAACACAGCATCAAACCCTGATGTCAAGCATTTGCCTGAAAAGATTTCTTGGAATCCAGTACAAGTGTGCCACTGAAGCTCCTACCCCAGCACACCTTTTTATAAGCAGGATGAAGTTCTGAGATAATTACTTAGAATAAA